>NC_081552.1:254697740-254997740 GCF_963082655.1 Stomoxys calcitrans | reverse complement strand
ACCCCTGCCTACAGTAAAAAAACTAGTAAGGAAGGGCAAAAGTCGCGCGGTGCCGACTGTATAATACCCTACAATGTGTGATGGACCTCGGCGAATGATTTCAGATGTGTTAATAAGCAATCCTTATCAAATTTCGAGTAAATATGTTCAAACTGTAATAACTGTGATGGAAAAATTAGAACATTATTGAAAATTACGCAAATTCTGACGAACATATATATGGGAGCTTTATCTAATTCAGAACCGATTTCGAACAAACTTCTCAGATAATGGGGTAGGTGCCGAAGGCCACCGTAGCGCAGAGGTTAGCATGTCCGCCTATGACGCTGAACGTCAGGGTTCGAATCCTGGCTAGACCATCAGAAAAAATTTTCAACGGTGATTTTCCTCTACTAATGCTGACAACATTTGTGAGGTATATAAAACTTCTCTCCAAAGAGGTGTCGCACTGTGGCACGCCGTTTGGACTCAACTATAAAAAGGAGGCCCCTTATCATTGAGCTTAAACTTGAATCGGACTGCACTCATTGATATTTGAGAAGTTTGCTCTTGTTCATGGGGAGCATTTTCAAATTTGCATTTGCCGAGGAAAGCGCTGTGCAAAAATTTGGCAATATTGGTCAATAAATGCGATTACAGTGACTCTAGAAGTGAAAATCGGGCGATATACATATATGACAGCTATATTTAAATCTATGCCGAATTCTATGAAATTCACCTGTAATGTCTAGAGTCACAAGAAAATCCTTCCTGCCAAACTTCGAGAGAATCGGTCAAAAAATGAGCACTTTTGTGCAATATTTCTCAGAATCGGATGAACCTATATATGGGAGCTATACCTAAATCTGAACCGTTTTAAGGCAAACTTCTCAGATACTGTGGCAGTCGTCGAAAAAAGCTATTCGCACAATTTTGGCAAGATGAGCCAATAAATGCGCTTTCTGTGACTCAAGAAATTAACTTCGGGCGATATTTATATATGAGAGCTATATCGAAATTTTAACCGATTTCAATCAAATTCACCAGTAATGTCGAGAGTCAAGAGAAAATCCATCCTGCCAAATTTCGAGAGAATCAGTTAACAAATTACCATTTTATTGCAATATTACTGCATATCGGACGAACATATATATGGGAGCTATATTTAAATCTGAACCGACCAAACTTTACAAACATTGAGGAAGTCATCAAGAAAAGCGATGTACGAAGTTTTGGGAAGATTGGTCAATACATGAGCTTGCAGTGGCTCCAGGAGTGAAAATCTGACGATATACATATATGACAGCTATATCTAAATCTGAACCGATTTCCATGAAATTCACCAACAATGTCGAGAGTCAAGAGAAAATCCTTCCTGCCAAATTTCGAGAGAGCCGGTTAACAAATGACCATTTTATTGCATTATTACTACAAATCGGACGAACATATATATGGGAGCTATATCCAAATCGGAACCGATTTTTTCCTATTTCAATGGGCTTCGTCTCTGGGCTGAATAACATGCCTATACCAAATTTGGAGTCGATCGGATGAAAACTGCGACCTGTAGTTTGTACACAAATTAACATGGATGGACGGACATTGATAAATGGAATCAGAAAGTGATTCTAATTCGTCTGGTATACTTATCAATGGATGTATCTCTCTTCTTTCTGGATGTTACAAACAAATGCACTAAGTTATAATACCCTGTACCACAGTAGTGGTGAAGGGTATAATTAATTTCACGCGGCTATCTTAACTCGTTCGAAAGTAAATGCACATGCGACAGACAGGCGAACAGACAGGCGAACAGACAGACGAACAGACACACGGACTGACAGACAGATAGACAGAGAGACACATGGACAGACAGACGGAGAGACACGCGGACAGAAAGACAGACGGACTTGGCTAAATCGACTTATATTGTCAAGACGATCAATCGGAAATAAACAAATAACTTATGGGGTTACAGATCAATATTTCCATATGAAAGTCGCCCGGACAGAGGGACTTAGCTATATCGACTTATATTTTTAAGACCATCAATCAAAAATATATAAATAATTTATGGGGACACAGTTCAATATTTCCATATGTTACATACGGAATGATGAAATTAAATATGCCCCCATCCTATAGTGTATAATGGGTATAAAAATTCAAATTTTCAAATTTTGTTTTAAGTTATTATATTTCTTATTTATTTTATTTACCAATGCAATTAAAAAAGTAATAAATTGTTTGTCTTTTGTAGTTAATTTTGCACAGAAATGCCTTCATACATTAAATTGACTAAATTGCAAGAAAATCATTGTCTGTGCCCATATCAAATTGAGACACTTTAGACTAAGAAATTTAGCAAACTTTTCATATTTTTGGTTGACAATTTTTTTAAAGAAAACAAAAATTATTTAATATACATACATATGAATCCCTCTTGTTTTACTCACCGTTTTTATTGAAAATCAAATGTACTACCATCGAATTATTGTTAATTTATCAAGAGTCACATGAAACATTCCACTATGTTAGATACTAAGTTCCATAAATTACTCACTTACTTAAAAAGTGTCATAACTCAAAATCAATCATCTTACTGATGGTTAGTTATTGCTACACATGTGCCGGAATAAAACAAAATGTTGAGTTATCACTCTTTTTAAATAAATGAGACTTGATAATTTAAAATTCTATCCACAGCTTAAACCACAAATCAAATTTTGAGTGAAGTCGTGTACAATAAACAAATTGGCATACTTTTAACCGCTGGTTCAGGGAGTACAAAAAAAAACCGTAAAAAAAAACATTGAACAGTTGGATAGAACCTTAGGGTACTTTACGAACTAAGAAAGGGCGCCGAGCAAAATGTTTTCTTCTAAACACGTAGAAAAAATTTAGTTTTTGGGGATCGGGATGTCCTCCAAAACTGCACCAAATGTTGTGATTTTAACACAGGGTTGCAACATTTTTTCTACATCCAAATATTATTTGCTCTTTTATTCTGTTCGTTTAATAATCCCAAGGTTTTTTTTCCAAAAAAAGCTCAACGTTAAGTCGACATGAAAACAATCTGCTACAAAAACTGTTACAAGAAAGCCCACCTTAAATACTGCAGGCGTATGGCGAAACCCCTCTTTAAATACCTAACTCAAATGCTCAAAAAGGCCATATGGAACACAGAACACTCAATCAAGGATATGTCGATTTCCAACTAAAAATAATGGAATTCATTCAAAACTCCCCCTAGTTTATATTCCATGGAAGCGTTTAAATTTGGGATATGCAATATAATTCTACGTTACTTCTCAAGATGTGGGAATAGAATAAATTTTGTCACTTTGGAAGTACATAAAATGCTGTTCTTTTAGAATAACTTCCAATTTATATTGCTGGGCCATTTTGAAAGATCAAAGGACATCGATTTACAATATCCAAACCCATATTCGTTTGTTCTTGGAGACTCATGTTAATACTTTACGATGTAATAAGGGGAGTGATTTCATAACTATACCTTCATCCAATGCTAATAGGTATAAAACCCTTTTATTTCACCTCGAAGTTTGGCTGTAACGATATTACGAAATGACCAAGTTTCCAAATTATCAGCTGCAGTATCATGTCCCTCGCTGAAGTTCATAGACGGACGGACAACTAAAGAGATTTGCAGGCAGACACACGACAAGCAGCACAAGGCTTTAACATTTATTCACATAATAAATTAGTTAAAAAAAAGAAAAAAAGGCATTAAGTTCGACCGTGACGAACTTTGGATACCCACCACCCCGGGTATATGTGTAAATCCCCTATCGTCACAATCCGGTGCAAATTGGATTACTTATGCACCCAAATTCGGCGCGGACATTGAGTGGTCTAATATATATGTCACCATTCAATTTTGTAGAACAAAATATTGGTCTTTTTGGCAGATATATCCAATTATAAACCGATCTGAATCATATTAAGGTCGGATATCGTGAAGCTCAGAAAAACTCACAGTTTCAAATTTCATCGAAATCGGGTAATAAATAATGGTTTTATGGGCTTCAGTCCCCTTATCGGCAGATCGGTCTATATGGCAGCTCTATCTAAATATAGTCCGATCAGAACCATATTTAGGTCGGATATTTGGAGGTCTTAACCAACTCAGTGTTTCAAATTTCAGCAAAATCGGGTAATAAATAAAGCTTTTAGGCTTCAGACCCTTTATCGGGAGATCTGTATATATGGCAGCTATATCTAAATATAGTCCTATCTGAACCATATTTAAGTCAGATGTCAGAAGGCTTAAAATAACCCACTGCTGGAAATTTCAGCGAATTCGGGTAATTATTAAAGCTTTTATGGCCTTCAGACCCTTTATCGACAGATCGGGCTATATGGCAGCTATATCTAAATATAGTCCGATTTGAACCATATTTAGGTCGGGTGTCAGGAGGCTAAAAATAACCCACTGTTTCAAATTTAAGCGAAATCGATTAAAAAATTAAATACTTATGGGCTTCAGACCCTTTATCGGCAGATCGGTCTATATGACAGCTATATCTTAATAAAGTCCGATCTGAACCATATTTAAATCAGACGTTGGGAGGCTTAAACTGCGCATTATTCAAAATTTCAGCGAAATCGGGTAATATTTAAAGCGTTTATGGCCTTCAGACTCTTTATCGGGATATCGGTCTATATGACAGCTATATCTAAATACAGTCCCATCTGAACCGTATTTGGGTCAGTTGTCGGGAGGATTAAAATAACCCACTGCTGCAAGTTTCAGTGAAATCGGGTAATGATTAAAGCTTTTATGGCCTTCAGACCCTTTATCGGGAGAACGTCTATATGGCAGCTATATCTAAATATGAACCGATCTATAATTTAAAGCGTTTATGGCCTTCAGACCCTTTATCGGGATATCGGTCTATATGACAGCTATATCTAAATACAGTCCCATCTGAACCGTATTTAAGTCAGATGTCAGAAGGCTTAAAATAACCCACTATTGCAAATTTCAGCAAAAACGGGTATTAATTAAAGCTTTTATAGCCTTCAGACCATTTATCGGCAAATCGGTCTCTATGACAGCTATATCTAAATATAGTCCCATCTGAACCATATTTACGTGAGATGTCGGGAGGATTAAAATAACTCACTGTTTTAAATTTCAGCGAAATTGGTTAAAAAATAAAATTCTTATGGGCTTCACACCCTTTATCGGGAGATCGGTCTACATGGTAGCTATATCTAAATATAGTCCGATCTACACCATACTTAGGTCAGTTGTCGGGAAGCCTTAAACTACTCACAGTTTTAAATTTCAGCAAAATCGGATGAATAAAAGACCGATTTTCCTTTTATCGGAAAATCGGTCTATAAAGCAGCTATATCAAAATATGGTCCGATTTCGCCCATTCAAGAACTTACCAAGCGTGCATCAAAAAGTCGTATCTGTGCCAAATTTCAGCTCAATATATCAATTTTTGAAGGATCTAGTGTGATTACAACAGACGGACGGACAGACACACGGACATCGTAAAATCGTCTTAGAATTTTATCCGAAATATACATACTTTGTAGGTTCAGAAATTGATATTTGGATATGTTGCAAACAGAATGACTAAATGAATATACCCCCTATACTAAGGTGGTGGGTATAATAACTAAAATTATCATTTAAGCTACTTTTATTGGCCCTATTGAATTCGAATACATAAAACATTACAACTATGTTTGCTGCAAAATTATGACTGACGAACACCAAATGGTCCCTAAAGAGATTAATATAGGCGTAAACATTTTGAATTTCAGATATGGAATGTCAACTATACGTTATACCTTGGATTTAGGCATATGTATTTTTTTCCACTCATAAAAATCCATTTCAAAATGATATATGAAACTCAATAACATTTCCTTGCCAATAATGGTAAATTCATTTAAAACATAAAACGTTGTATCATCATGAAACGCATTACAATTCTACCCAAACCTAACTTGAAAAAAAAAATAATACAACGCATTCAAGCCTTTTAAAAAATCCATTAAATATTTGTCGCACAATATTTGGTATACAATTCGCAATTTGTGCAAAACATCCTTTATCAATTATTTTTATGTCAACAATGCCACAGTGGTCTCAAAGTTAATAAAACGAAAAAAGTGATCAACGTTATTTTTAAATCTAATGTAATGTGGCCAGAGAGTTGTACAGCGCCGTTCTTAGACAATTCGGGACAATGGAGCGTATACTTCATTAAAATAAATGATAACGTTACTTATACGTGCAGTGGTACCAAAAGATTTACTGCCAGAAACAATAACATTTTGTAACTCGCACGTCAATTCTTTGAAATCAGCTGATTTTATAAAGGCGAAACAGCTGATTTCAAATGAATTGAGTAACATAACGTTAGTGCTCTTTGGTAGTTTGATTAATAGCGGAGCTCTGAAGTAATAATTAAGCCCAAATTAGGCTGGAAAATGAATATAGTGAGAGCAATCAATCAATTCTTCAAAAGAGAAGGAAAAAGTCTGTGTTTGGCTTGCACAGAAATCTACGCAAATCATACGTCTTTAACCCTTCTTTAAGCAGATATTCTAAGGAGTTATACATACCTTGCAACTCTTTAGCCGAAGGTGTTTTAGCGCCCTTACAATGAGTTTGTATCTGTGTCAACACAATAATTTTCTTTAAGTGATGGTCTTAAACAACAACCAAAAATATTGAATAGCAATACAAAATTTTCTCTTATAACTAAAAAAAAAAAAATATAATTAGTAATCAAAAACAATTAAAAAAAAGCAAAACAAACTAATCCTGCAAAAACAGAAATTTAAAAAGCTTGAAACTAAACAAATCAAAACAAAAACAATTTTCCACCTTTCTTTTCTTTTCCAACCATACCACCGCTACCACTCATTTCTAATCTAAGCCAAAAACAAAAGCAAAAAAACACCATACCTCTTTACTTTTAATTTTTCGTAGATATCTGTCTTTCTCTCTATATTGCTCTCTAATTTCATCTAAGTAG
This sequence comes from Stomoxys calcitrans, assembly GCF_963082655.1. Taxonomy (NCBI): domain Eukaryota; kingdom Metazoa; phylum Arthropoda; class Insecta; order Diptera; family Muscidae; genus Stomoxys; species Stomoxys calcitrans. The sequence goes on along the minus strand of NC_081552.1, from coordinate 254,990,733 downwards.
AACTTTTGTTATATATTCCTAAAATATTTGCCATCAACACATTGCAAAAAGAAAACAAAGCTTTTACATAATACATTAACTCACAGAAACACATACAAAGCTTTTCTTATGGATTTGCCTTTTCAATCGCTCTCACTTTATCACTCACTCACATTTACTTTTCTTTGTCACTCTATCACTATTGCCTTGTATTAGATAACATTGATAACTTTTATTTTCCAAAAAAAAAAAAAAAATCATAAAATATGGCCACTATTCTCTCAAAAAAAGTTTATTAAAATTTGTTTTTTCTTACATCTAAATAATGTGTAGTGTTCATAGTTTTTAGTTTTATTTTGATTTTTTTCTTAAATTTATTTTCAAAGTCTTTAAATGTTGTGTGCCTTACAAAAGAGAATATAACATTAAACAGCTGTGAAACAATATATAGAATTTTTTTTTTTCAAAAACCAAGACAATGTTTTCTAAAATGTCCCACTGTGCCTTGCAAAGTACTGTCACATTTTGTTACTTTGAGTTTTTTTTTATTTTCGTTTTCGCTTTCATTCTCTGTGCATTCAAAGTTACATATTTGAACATGTTATGTCCCTAAGGTCACCCCGTTAATATTGCATATTCCATTCATTTTAAAGTACCTTGCAATATTAATTCGGCGACCCCTAAAAAGCGACCTAAGCATACCCAATGGCCATAAAATTTTAGACATTTTTTTCTAGTATTTAATATTTTAGTATCCTCAGTGCTCAAGAAATATAGCATCACAAGCATCACACCCACCCGCACGCACACGCAAACGAATGTTGTTGCCAAACCTTTTATTAGATTCCAGAAATGTTTTTCAATATGGGTTGTAATGAATGTATTCATCGTTCATACGAGTTTTACATAAACAATGATTTGGATGGACTTCATCCCTCTGGTCCTGGATTATACTTTAAATTTGGCACCGAAGTTGCTAAATGCATAAAATATGTGGAAACCAGGGAATATATTTTGTTTAGTAGCGTATACCAATTAAGGCTTGTTTTTCATGCCTTTTTAATTTCATATAAACAGCAGCGAGTTAAAGTAAAAAAATATTTAATCTATATTTGCAAAGCTTACATCTGGTCACATAGGCAATTTGGTGACCAAGGCGATATAATTCCACATATCTAAGTTTCAAAATAGCAGGCAGACATACGGCAAGCGCCAAAAAATTTTAACATATTTAGTTGTACTTTGCTTGCAAATGCTTTTTTCGAATACTACAAACAATCGATAAAAAAAATCCTTACACAATATAACATGTAAACTACTTTCTCGGTGCCTTCTGAAAAGCTTTGTTGGAGACCTTCGGTGGCATGTACTCCAGTGTTGCAGACTTCATACCCCAGCCTTTGCACTTGTATCAATTTGTGAAAAACCAGTAAGGAAGGCCAAGAGTAGGGCGGTGCAGACTGTAAAATACCCTACATCTACCCCATAAGTACAATCTGGGAGCTATATACAATTCTGAACCAATTTTGATAAATCTCGGCGAGCAAAAAACTACGGTTGAAAAATGACAGCATTATGGCAAACTACCCAAAATCTGAAGAACATATATATGGGCGCTATTTCTAATTCTGAACCGATTTCAAGCAAACTTCTCAGATAATGTGGTAGTCGTCGCTGAAAGCGTTGTGCCAAATTTTGGCAAGATTGGTCAAACAATGCGATTGCAGTGGCTCTTGGGGTGAAAATCTGACGATATACATATATGACAGCTATATCTAAATCTCGGCCGATTTCTATGAAATTCACTAGTTATATTGAGAGTCAAGAGAAAATGCTTGCTGCCAAATTTTGAGAGAATCGGTTAACAAATGACCATTTTATTACATTATCACTGAAAATCGGACGAACATATACATGGGAGCTTTATCTTAATCTGAACCGATTTTGACCAAACCCTATGTATGTTGTGGTAGTCACCGAGGAAAGCGTTGTGCAAAATTTTGGCAAGGTGGGTCAATAAATGCGCTTGCTGAGACTTAAGAAGTTAAAATCGGGCGATAAATATATGAGAGTTATATCTAAATCTGGGACCGATTTCTAGGAAATTCCCCAGTAATATTGAGAGTCAAGAGAAAATCCCTCCTGCCAAATTTCGAGAAAATCGGTTGACAAAAGATCATTTTATTGCAATATTACTGCAAATCGGACGAACATATATATGGGAGCTATATCTAAATCTGAACCGATTTTGACCAAACTCTATGTGTATTGCGGCAGTCGTCGAGGAAAGCGTTTTGCAAAATTTTGGCAAGATGGATCAATAAATGCGCTTGCTGCGACTCTAGAAGTTGAAATCGGCGATATATATATGAGAGCTATATCTAAATCTGAACCGATTTCCATGAAATTCCCCAGTAATATTGAGAGTCAAGGGAAAATCCCTCCTGCCAACTTTCGAGAGAATCGGTTAACAAAAGACCATTTTATTGCAATATTAATGCAAATCGGACGAACATATATATGGGAGCTATATCCAGATCTGAACCGATTTTTTTCAATTTCAATAGGCTTCGTCTCTAGCAAAAAACATGCCTGTACCAAATTTGAAGGCGATCGGATGAAAACTGATACCTGTATTTTGTACACAAATTAACATGGACAGACGGACGAACAGACAGACAAACGGAGATAGCTGAATCGTATCAGAAAGTGATTCTGAGTCAATCGGTATACTTATCAATGGGTCTATCTCTCTTCCTTTTGGGTGTTACAAACAAATTCACTAAGTTATAATACCCTGTACCACAATAGTGGTGTAGGGTTTAAAAAAACTTTCTAGATTTTCCATGTCAGAACTGGATTCACTGAATGAGGTTGCGAAAAGCATTGAGCCGACAAAATTTTTTTTTAATATTTTACAGTAATTGCCATTGAGGATGTCTACTTCTATTTCTATTCTCTATCTAATTTTACATACATTCTTTGTTTACGGCTTATTTTGATATCCTCAAAGTTCATTAGGCCCTGTTCACTTTTTGTTTTCGGCAACTGACCTTCTGTTACTCAGCCATAATGTCATAACATCATATTTCTGAAGATTCGACAACATAAACATATTTATGTCAACTTATTCCTTAAGTAGGGAGGCCACCGTAGTGCAGAGGTTAGCATGTCCGCCTATGACGCTGAACGCCAGGGTTCGAATCCTGGCGAGACCATCAGAAAAAATTGTCAGTGGTGATTTTCCCCTCCTAATGCTGGCAACATTTGTGAGGTACCATGCCATGTAAAACTTCTCTCCAAAATGGTGTCGCACTGCGGCACGCCGTTCGGACTCGGCTATAATAAGGAGACTTCTTATCATAGAGCTTAAACTTCAATCGGACTGCACTCATTGATATGTGAGAAGTTTGCCCCTGTTCCTTAGTGGAATGTTCATGGGCAAAATTTGCATTTGCATTCCTTAAGTAGGGTTTCGGCAAAAATATTTTGAGACTTGACAGACAAAATTATTGAAATTTTGTTGATTTTCAACAAATTCTTAAGTTTAGGTAGTTGTAAAAATAGGCATACTACCATGTAAAGCACAAAACTCCCATGCCAATCATGACTTGCAAACCCAGGTTCGAGTCCCAGTCCTATTACTGTGCAGCAGTACTTATTGATTTATTTCATCACAAAGAAGATGATGTCGGTAGGCTAGAGGATGCGTACAAGACTACCAAACATGAGATCATGAGTTCAATACCAAAATTATTAAAATTTGTTTTTAAAGGTAACAGTAGAGAGTGATAGAGGAAAACCCGAGAGCTGCAGTAAAATGAACCAAAAAAAAGCAGCGCGAGCTAGAAAAAGAAAACAAAAACACCACCACCCAAACAAAGCAACATGCGTATGGCTTGCAAAGAGTGACTTTCAACAACAAATTTGTACTTTTGGTTGGCCCTAAAAACTATAAATATTTAGTTCCACTCTCTTTAAGACCCAAATTGTCTTGGTGAGCAAATACGTCCTATTTGAGGGTTGTTATGGTGATGGGACGTCCCCTAGACGGTTGGTCCCTAATGTTGATATCAGATACGTGGTCAACTTCCTTTAACTTATATACCTTTAAATACCTTTAATTTGAGACCCATATTTCCATAGTCGGCAAACAGACCGGCATGGGGGGTGTTTTGGGGGATGGGCGGCCACTCAGTGAGTTGGCCTTGAAAATATATATCTACTCTAAGAACCCTCTTATTTGACCCTTAGTTTATGGGGCCCTTGTAGGGGTGGGGTGGCCCCATAGACTCATTTCCCGAATATTGATATCAAATTCGTGCTTTACTCCCAAAGACCTTTCATTTGAGCCCCATATTGCTATGGTCCTCAATTTGACCCCTTTAGGGGATGATTTTGCCCCATATTTAGATCAGATTCGAATTCTACACTCAAATACCATATATTTAAGCCCCATATTCCCATGGTTTTAGGGAAGGGATGGACCCCCAAAAAAGGTGGTCACACATTTGGATATTAGATTCGTTGACAATCTTTAAACTAAATTTTCTTATCCTTAGCTCAAATCCTTAAGAAAATGGGACAACAGTTTATTCAGTGTATGGAATAATATTTTATAACTTTTATAATTTTTTTTTTTTTTTTTTTTTCTTAAAACAATTTTTTTTTGTTAGAAAAATTTATTGATATTCTTCATTAATGAAAATTTTATTAAATTTTTTTAGCAGGGAAGACCTTAGTAAAATTTAGGGAACATTTCATTGAAATTTATTCTTAAAATTGACATTGAATAACTTTTTTTTAGTACTTCCCAAAAGTTTCTTCAAATGTAGTTGACTTCTAAACTTATTTTGTGACAAACCTTGGGAATTTGTTTACGATAAAATTACACCTTTTATGATAAATTCATTCAAGAATTTGTGACGAATACCAAGTTTTTTAAACAAATGTGGAAAAAGTCGTGATGATTGGATAATCAATGCCATCACCACCATGATTATAAAAAAAATGGCATTCGGGCAAACCGCACAGAAGTATGTGCGGACAAACGGACATGGCTAAGCCACATCAGGACAAGTTTCTGAGTAGAACCATTAATTTTACAATAGTCACAGTAGTGGAGCCTGGTACAATTTGTATTTCAATAATACGTTCTTTATAAATGTGTACTTAGTTAACCAATTTCATGCTAGGACCTAAAATACTCTACTGGACTCCTTAGTAACCACTACATCTAAGTTTGGTCTACGTGGCAGCAAGTGTTATCATAAACCGATCGCCACAATATTTTGTAATTTGCTTATTGCCATCAAAAGAAAAGAAAGGAGGGTATGTATTTCTCTATTTTCAAAGAGAAATGCTTGCACCGTTTGTCAATAAAAAAAAATAAATAAATCTTATGAGCGTACGTCTTCCTACGATCACACTCTTTGCCAAATGGAAAAGACACATGTGATAAATAAAAAATAAACGAATCAATTTTTCGTGTGACAAGGCGTCTATCGCTGAAAGCGAAACATTTTTGGCTAAAACCAATTTTTGAATTTACGAGTAAAAGAACCATTCTTCACCACAGACGAAGTTCCTGAAGATTTCACCATTAGGTTGGGTTGAAAAAAAGGTGTGGGTAGTAATCCACCTATGCCACTATAGACATAAACCTAAGCCAGTAATCGGCTTGTTGTGCGCTCTAAATGATAAAAAGTAACCACGAAAATAAAATCTAAGTTAGGAGTTCTGTGCTACTTACAAAATCCTATATTGTTTTCCATACCACGTCCCTATGTTGGTGCACGTCTGGTATTGTGTCCCCACCTAAGTACCGGTGTCTGTTAGCCCCGAAATCTGACATAGGACATCGGAAATGCTCCAACGTCTCATCATCTTCTTCACATGCCCAACACATGCTATCACTTGCGGCACCGAATTTGCATAAGTGAGCTCATAGTCCTATGTGTCCTGTTTTGATGCCGAAGGCTATACTGACCTCCTTCGTACTTGCTTTCAGTATAACCTCGTCTTTTCACAATCCGGATCTCCCCTTAGGATTTTCGCCGTCCTACCGACCGTTTCGCTGTTCTACAATGTTACATGCGTTCGTCGATCATGCCCCTAACTTGGACTGCGTCGACCCGAAAGGCTCTAGGGTAACCAAGTTTATTGAGGGCAGTCCTGTGGCCTTCACTGCCAAATCGACTGTTCGTGACCTTACCGTCCTGGTTGTTATTGCCCTAATGGCCAGTTAACTGCCACACACTTCGCCTAAACACCACATCACTTCACGCATTCCATGATCGCACGGATCTCTGCCTGCAGGATCGTATTATGGTCACGTAGTAGAAAACGGATCTCAGTCCCTGGGTTCTCAATGTAGACCCCCAGGCCCACTCTGTCCTCTAACTTTGATGCATCTGTATAGCATGTATAGCCATCTGGAAGGGCAATATCAGAGTTCCGTCACTCCAAGACTGTGCTTCAATCGGAAACCTTTTCTAATTCATCCAGGTTTCTTTTTGACATCTCGATTATACCACGATGGTATTACCTATTTCTTTGCTCTATCCATTCGCCCATCGCCTAGAGTCTTATTGCCGCAGTAACTGCTCACACTTAATCTGTATGTTAATGGGTCGAATATCTTTAATAGTCTTCGGTGCCCTTGTGGGCTTGGTCCTCATCACTCCGCCAACGCCCAAACAACATGTTCACTGAACCTGTTGTATTATTCCTGTTGCACTTTTTCTCCATCGCTGATCACCAAACTACTGAGGCGTAAATAAGTATTGGTCTAATCACGCTCCTGTTCTACCCTGGCATTCAGGCCCCATTGCGAGTCTACGATCCTTCTACATAGTGTCCAACACCTGCAAACCTTCTCAGTACGCTCCTGAATGTGACACTCCGTTTAGATTCCTGTCCAAAATCGCTGCTTGTCAGATATCGAAATCGTTCAATTGAGGAAACGTGGTGCGTCAAATTGACCCAACTTTGTTTTCCTCGTGAACAGGTAGATTTCAGCCTGCTCTGGATTAACATTGAGACCCCTATCCGCAAGTCGCTTTCGGTCCTTCTGCATAGTGGGTTCGTATCCTTTCCCCTTAGACAAATTATAACATCGTCTGCGTAGCAAACGGGTTCAAATCCTTCCTCAGTCAGCATCCGTAATACGTAATTTATTGTAGTCACCGATAAGAGTGGCGATAATGATTCTCCCCTATATTTATGTCATGGGTCCCCACTATTTATTCACCTGTTCCTTAGCATATGGTTTATTCAGACTCTGAGGACTCGATCCACCCGGTGCTGGTCTAAGAATTGGATCAGTGTGCCGGTCCGCATATTGATAAAAGCCCCTCGATGCCAATGCATACCGCCAATGTGTACGCCTTAGCATCTAGGTTAGGTTAAAAAGAGCCACTATGGACATACACCTAAGCTAGTAATCGGTTTGTTGTGCGCTCTAAATATTTTTAATAAAAAGTAACCTCGAAATAGAAAATCTAAGTTAGGAATTCCGTGCTTCTTACAAAATCCCTAATTGTTTTCAATGCCACGCCCCTAAGGGCACCGTAGCGCAGAGGTTAGCATGCCCACCTATGACGCTGAACGTCTGGGTTCGAAGAAATAATTTTCAGCGGTGGTTTTCCCCTCCTAACGCTGGCAACATTTGTGAGGTACAATGCCACTTCTCTCCAAAGAGATGTCGCACTGCGGCACGCCATTCGAAATCGGCTATAAAAAGGAGGCCACTTATCATTGAGCTTAAACTTGAATCGGTCTGCACTCATTGATATGTGAGAAGTTTGCCCCTGTTCCTTAGTGGAATGTTCATGGGCATTTCATTGCTGCGTAAAACATTTTGGAAAGGGCAAGAAAGGCCACTCTTGCCCCATACACCTCCAAGAAAACCATTGGCAAAGTTGGGGGTTTAGACCGCGTGTCATGCCTTGGGTATATACTGCAGTTGTCAGACCTATAATGCTATATGGTGTTGTTGTTTGGTGGATGGCGCTTTAAAAGTCCACCTATGGTCAATACTTAACCGGATCCAAAGGATGGCTTGTTTGTGCATCACAGCCGCACTGAGGATGACACCATCTGATGCACTGAATTTTATGCTACATCTTATGCCTCTGGACATTGTGGCTACCCAAATTGCAGCGACCACTGCCTTGAGGTTAAAGGAAGCTTTCTCATTGGTCATGTGGCGGCTACGGACTCTGTGTTATTCTTGATACAATATCCGATGTTCCAGGTAGTGCGGATTACATCCTACCTGAGCTGTAAAGATCTATAACTGGTCAAAGGTTACCCGATCACTGCAGTGTGTATCAAGCAGGGATCCTTGCAATTAAGGAAGTGGTGGAATGGCTAAATATCTTCTCAGACTGCTAGGCAGCCAATAAATCCCTGGAAAGAAGTTCAAAAAAGTTCAAAAAGATATCCCAGGGAATTGTAAAGCGGATGAGCTTACAAGACTAGGAACTACCCTACACATTCCAGGGATACTGGAATCTGTGAGTATGCCTCTAGCGACATGTAAGCTAAGTTTTCAGGACCAGGCCCGAAGGACAACGAATGGTAGATGGTCACAAAGAGGTGGCTGTGAGCATTCCAAAACAATGTGGCCTAATCTAGACTTGAAGAGGTCTACTGCTTTGCTGTCATTGGCTAGAACAGACGTCTCAGTCATGGTGTCCGTCATGACAGGTCACTGTCTAATCGGAAAGTATGCTGGCAGACTGAAGGTTGCCAGCAACGACTCTTGCAGAAGCTGTGAGGACATCGAAGAAGAAGAGACTATAGAACACCTTCTGTGTGTGTGCCCCGCACTAGCAGTTAGAAGGAGTTCCACTTTAGGTTCTCATTTCTTTGAGAACCTGTCTGATTTAGCGGATGTGAACATTAGCAAGTTATTAGGCTTTTTAAAGCGATCTGGATGGTTCAACGGTAGGTACTAGAAGGCATCTTCCTTCTTCTGTTCCTGTGGTATCACAATGGACGAAAACTTCCAAGTGAGTCTGATGGCAGACTACCACTTAAACCTAACCTAACCCAACCTAAGGTATCATAAAATCCAAATTCATGTTGCAAAATTAATTTGAGTGCTTTAAAATTTAAAATAGACAAATTCCCTTGTTAAACTAAACAAGAATCTAGGTCGGTTTATATGGCAGCTATATATTATGAACCGATTTGAACCATACTTAGCACAGTTATTGAAAATGATATCACTCAAATCGGACGATAATTGCGCCCTCTAGAGGCTCAGAAAGTCAAGACCCAAGATCGGTTTATATGGCAGCTATATCAAAACATGGACCTATTTGGCCCATTTACAATTCCAAACGACCTACACTAATAAGAATTATTTGGGCAAAATTTAAGCCGCTAGCTTTACTCCTTCAAAAGTTAGCGTGTTTTCGAGAGACAGATGGACGGACAGACGGACGGACGGACAGACGGACGGACGGACAGACGAACGGACGGACAGACGGACGGACAGACGGACGAACGGACAGACGAACGGACAGACGGACGGACAGACGGATGGACAGACGGATGGACAGAAGGATGGACAGACGGACTGACAGACGGACGGACATGGCTAGTTCGACTTAAAATGTCATGACAATCAAGAATATATATACTTTATGGGGTCTTGACGTATATTTTGAGGTGTTACCAACAGAATGACGAAATTAGTATACCCCCATCCTATGGTGTAGGGTATAAAAAACAGTTTGTATAGAAAAGAGTTGTTACTAACAAACCAGATGGAATTTCTAATAACATGTTCTATATATCACCGTAGCGCAGAGGTTAGCATGTGCGCCTATGACGCTGAACGCCTGGGTTCGAATCCTGGCGAGACCATAAGGAAAAAAATTTTCAGCGGTGGTTCTCCCTTCCTAATGCTGGCAACATTTGTGAGGTACTATGCCATATAAAACTTCTCTCCAAAGAGGTGTCGCACTGTGGCATGCCGTTTGGACTCGGCTATAAAAAGGACGCCCCTTATCATTGAACTTAAACTTGAATCGGACTGTACTCATTGATGTGTGAGAAGTTTGCCCCTGTTCCTTAGTGGAATGTTCATGCGCAAAATTTGCATTTGCATATATCAGTAGTAAATGGTGGTATTTGGGCAAACTTTGTATGCGTCACAATATTTTTCCTTAATCTACCAAAAAACATGTAATTTTATCGTAAATAAAGTCCCAACGTTTGCCACAAAAGAAGTTTACTTGTCGAAAATTTCGTAAGTTGCAAATCCATTTTTTTTTTTGTGTACATACCTGAAAGCTTAAAGCTTAGCTTAGCACTTTTTGGACATTACTATCTATACAAAGGCACAGTGAGGCAATGAGAAAACCTTTTTTAGTAAGCAGATGTACTTACCAAATACATAATAATATCAATTTACTTCAATTATTGTTGTTACACAGCTACAGTTTGTTATGATTTCTACTTTTGAATGTTACCTAGGTGTTCTTCGGATTTTTTGTATTTTTTTTTTCTTTGGTTTTTAGTTTTCAAAATGTTTCTTGAAATCCCTCAATTCGAAGTTCATTATTATTATCTTCTACATTTGTCTTTTTCTTTTCACATTAATAACCAAAACGAATACAAAAAAAAATCTTGAAAATTTTACCAAACCAAAATTCGACGGCTTTACCCGCTACTCCAAACAAAAAAAAATCCATACATTTGAAAAAAAAAACTAAAAATTGATTAATTGAAAAATCAAAACTCAATTCGATTCGTTGTGATATTCCTGTACATTCCCCAACCCCTCCTTGAACTAACGATTTGTTTGCTGACAAATTCATGATTGATTTCTGAACCTAATCCAAAACGAAAAATGTTGTTTTCTTCAAAACCAAATCGAATCCTAAACGAAAACATCCCATCCCAACTTAATTTGACCAACTTTGAATAAAATGAATTGAATTGAATTGAATCGAATAGAATATGCCACTGTGGGCTATATGGCAAAACGAATTCAAATGCGAAAACAAAGATTTATGACGATCCAAAAGATGGCTGAGCAAAAAAAGCAGCAACAACTAGATGGGGTGCAACCGCCTCCCAATCCAAATCCGAATACGGTGGTGGATCATGGCGGACATGGGCATGGCCATGGCCATCACAGCCATGGTCATCCTCATGTACCCAAACAAACAGTGAGTAACCGCCCAATTGGCTTTCAAAATATGCAACAAAACGTTGGTGGTCGCGGTTGCTCGATAGTGGGACCCTTGTTCCAGGAGGTGAGATTCAAAGTGCACGATCCCAAGGCTCATTCCAAGGGTGGAACCCTGGAGAATACCGTCAACGGAGGACGGGGTGGCCCGCCCGTTGGACCACACGGTCCTGGACCCCAGGGCCCCCCAGGTGGACCGCCAGCTGGTGGCGGAGGTGGAGGAGGAGCACCGCCCGAAGGTGGTGATGCTGAGGCCGCCGTACCAGCACACTTGCTACACCCGGGCAAGGTAAAAAAAGTAATTTTATGCCCACACTTTTCTACCCCACAGAGATCAGAAACACAACTAATCTATTATCTCCCTCTCTTTTGTCTCTCTTTCTCCTCATGTTATTTGCTTTATATGATCTTTTGTTATTTTTGTTTTTTTGATGACAATCTCTATTTGCATTAACTTAACTCTAGGATATTAACAAGCTCTTGGGCATAACGCCATCGGACATAGACAAATACTCACGCATAGTGTTTCCGGTGTGTTTCGTGTGCTTTAATCTCATGTACTGGATAATCTATCTGCATGTCAGCGATGTGGTGGCCGATGATCTGGTCTTACTGGGCGAAGAGAAATAAACCAAAAAACCAAAAAAAGACTTATCCAATGCAAATGCAAGTGCGAGAACGAAAACGAAAGAGAGTCAACGGTCAACATCAGCACACGAGAGAGAGAGAGAGAGTCGTAACCACAATCTGGCCATCACCACTACCAATAACAACTGTGAAACAGTAAACCTACAACAACACTACCACAGTAATCTTTGCACACGCAAAGGCAGGTGAATTCGCAATGCAAGTGCAAGAAATTCCAGGCTTGATGGAGATGCTCACATTCTCATCTCCCACGTTCAGCCCAAGGCACACAAACAACAATGGCTCATTATAGCAACAGCAACCGCGCAACAACAAACAAAACCAAGAGATACACGCATTAGTTGTAGTTAAATGAAATTTAATACATATTAAACCAAAAAGAAACAAAAACCCGAAAACATAATTTTAGTAAGCAAAGAACAAGAATAGCTATAATTTATTGTTAATGTAAAGAGAAGATTTCCCCTGAAACACAGAGCAACAAAAAATAAATAAAAAAATCCAAAAAAAAATAATGAAGGAAACCTATACCTACATACATATATATACAATATATATATATAAAACAAAAATAAACAAACAAATGTTAATTACCATAAATAATGATGAATCCAATACAAACACCCACACACACAGATATTCAGTTCTAAATGGTGCAATAAAAGGCCCACAAGGAGGGATACCCACACACAGACACAGAAAATTAAAACATGAACACGCATACAAATCAAAATTATATACTGTCAACAAGTAGCATTGTTTATGAACCACCCCCCCCCCCACCCCCCTTATTCCACAACAACCCTCAAAACTTCCTAACCACACCCAACCCCCCCCCCCCCCCCTTCCCCCTACCCTTCGATAAGTAACAAGAACAAATTAAGACTTAAATTAATCTCTCACATTGAAACGAGCAAATTGAAACTTTGCGAGAGAGAGCACACGTGAAAAAAAACTCTCATCTATTATATATTTGAGCTAGAAGCTAGAAAACCCACAAACACAACTATAATGAAAATCGTTTCAATAACAACAACAACAAGAAAGAGAACAAGTAAACAAAAACTAAACAAACCAAATCAAGCAAAAATGACAAAGCCAACCGATGCCTCTGAAAACAAAGAACACTTCAGATGTCTTTATTTCTAAAATCTTTCAATTCTATTTTTTCTCACTCTCTCTCTCTCTCTCTCTCCACACTCTCACTATATCTACATAATGATATTTCTATAAAACTATTTCTCTTTCCCCCTCTACCCCTTGCAAGCACTCTGTCATGCACTCAATAACACTGTCTCTCCATCATCGCTCTCTTTCGAGTTATATCAGGCTTCCCATTTTTTAAGATATAATTACAATAAAAACAACAACAACAAAAGAACTAAAATTTAAAAAGCCTTACCAACATTTGAATATCAAAAACCAAAAAATCACCTCTTTCTTACCCAAATCTCATATGAATAGTAAAAACACTTCCCCTTTAAGGCATACTATGTTTTTCACTCTCTCTCTCCCTCTCATTCACTTTTGTAACATAAGGCAAAAGTTATACATGGTCTTCCTCTTAATATCCCACAAGTTCTTAACCACACAAAGAGACACACACACATACACACTTCTAAATAAATCCTTGGTCTTTTGGGCAGATGAGTTGCCAAAAGCGTTGCTTTTTTGCTCTAGATGTCAATTAATTACACACTCAAAAAAAGCTATGTTTTCCATATGAAATGACAATTGAATCACATTTTTTAAAAACATTTAAGAAAAGGAAAAGTTCGACAGATGTCTTGGATCAATTTTTCGAAATTGTGAAAATATCCTGTGGCATTTGAAAGCAAAGCAAGAAAGATATTAATTCATTTTTAGTTAAAAAAATTTTCAACCCAACCAAAAATCTTCTATTATTTTTGTTAGTGACCACTGTTGTTCTATAATCTCGAGAAAAGGATAAAATAAACTTGTTTTATTTACATTTTGAAACATATTAACCCTAAGAGCCCGCAAAAATCACGTAAGAAAAAATCTTCTATCTACAAATTGCTATTGAATGGGGTGGAGTGAACTTATTACTGTAAGGCCTATACACTTTAGTAAGAAAGATTTCCTGCACTGATAGTTTTTCCAAATTAGCCATTTTTGAGTAGATTCTACAAAATGATTTAAATTGATTTCCTTATTACTTTCCCAGTTCGTTTAAAACTTAAAAATTCTCCTAATCGAGGCTCTCTTTGGGGTTCCTTAAAGAAGAAAATTGGTATTGATAAGGAAAATCCATTTACGCGATGAGTGTTCAGTCTAACCCAATTCATTCGTTCAGTTTGAATTAATTAGTGCCCCAGATACTGTGGAACTTAAAAAAAACATTGCAAAGCCTCATAAACTTCCAACATTTTAATAGCATGCTATTACAAAACTACGAAAAAATTGGCAACAGTGGTTAATGCTGTGCTGCATTTTACTAACAGGATTTTAGGAGCATGTGATATATGACAATGTTGCAATCGATGAAATTTCTTAGTATGCCCTTAGGAGTAACTTTAATGTGATTTGGCAACAGTAGTTAACGCTGTGCTGCATTTTACTTACAGGATTTTAGGTGCATGCGATATATGGCAATGTTCTGGAATTTCTTAGCATGCTTTTAGGAGCAATTTTAATGTGATCTGCCAATTGGCAACTTTGTTTATATAGTTGGTAATGCTATTCATAAATAAATTTTTGTACCATACTTTGAGGCGCAAGTATTTTGTTTGCCGAAAATGATTGGCAACATAACTGCTATAGTTGGCAATGCTACTGATAATTTATTTTTAGTAGCATGCCTTTAGTCGCAATCTCTAATGTAACTTTTGCAAAGCTTTTTTCGCCAACACTACTTTTATTAATTATTTGAGGCATAGTTTTAGGATATAATGCATATAATTGGCAATACAACGTATTGATAAGAACCCTATATGCTGATCTCCCGAAAAGAAATCTTGTAATCTCATATTTTGGCCCGATTGTAATGTACAACCCTGCCGGGTTTGGGTAAAGCAATCTACTGATTTAAGTGTTTGAGCATAGAAACCAATTTTCGTCATCACAGTGAGTTGCATGGACCCCTCAACATATGAGTATGAAACAGATCTGCCCATATTTGTATGCCCTGTTTTCCGATTAATGACCTTGAATGCACAAAAGTCACATTCTCTACCCATAATTTACTAAATGTAGAATAGATACCTTCAAACTCATACCAGTTATGGTCAATATCAGAACCTACGCACTTTTTCCTGAATTTTGAAGCAGTGAGACCTCTTGTAACAATATTTGGACCCTAGACATCCATGGTTTTATCCTGCGCTCTGAGCGAGTGAGTTATCCATGTCGATTATTTTCATAATTAACTTGGTGTTTTTATGTTAGAAAAACCTACCAACTTTGGTAGGAATCTACCAAAAACGGCGACACTGATCGTGACTAGCATAAGCAATGTTAATGGAAATCCCCAAACAATCTAGAAAATCACAACGAGTGTATGAATAGATGCAAAATAACGGGGTGTCGCTATCAGTGGTTTTTCCGCGATAGAACTTCAGAATATTGTTATTTTGTTATTTGTTCATCCCTTTAAGACTTCTGTACGAAGAGGTGGGGTTAAGCAGCACGGTGAAGGTGAAGGAACTATCTCCGATTCCTTAATAGCATTTTTATGAGAAAATTCATATTAAATGGTGTTTGAGGATTGCCTGTTTTGACAACCCCGGAATTTGCCCAGTATGCGACTAGGCAAATTCCTAACTTAAGGGTTCGACTTGAGTATGTTAATGTACTTACTCCGTGGACCAGAATTGTCTTCGAGACCTCTTCTAATGTTTGTCTCTTACCCCTGGTCTACACTGTTGGCTCTTTATGGCAGCGATGTTTTATATGTTGTCCCAGGAACAATTGACTTTCACCAGAGTAATCTATTTTCTTCTCCTTTGATGAATTTGGCACCAATAGCATTGCCAGTTTATATTAACTTGCGCCCTTTATTGTCTCACAAAAATGTATTTCTTTACTTTACAATAATTGTACCAACCACTTTGTTGGGTAATTCAACTTTGGTTTTTTCAATATGTATATTTGCCTCCCGGTCTGCCACCAAATCAAACACTTGTATTTTCTTTGAACAACAGCAATGCTTTATTATGATGAACTGCAAGCAAACCACCAAAGGGCTAGCGGTTTCTCATTTCTTGCATTCACAGCAGAGGAGCGACAAACAGAAGCAGAACGATTGGCATAGAAAAATATGCGTTGTTATGTGCGTACTTATGTGCCAAAAAACGAATATACATAAGTATGTATGTATTACATACGTGTGTTCTGCTATGATCGTTCAACTGCTGATGAACTTGACAAAAACAATGTCGCTACTCTTTTAGGGCGAATGCAAAACAAACGAAATAGAATAACAAAGGGAAAAAACAATAAAGTGGCTCTCGTAACGTTACAAATTACGTTGCTAGCAACATTGTCGAATTTCGCAGTTTTTTAATGTACATGTTCATTAAATGCAGCGAACAATGACAATCATCTGTTTACAAAAATTGTTAGTTTCAATTGCTTAAGAAACTTTGTCTTTTTTTTTGTGTTATTTTTTTTTTTTTGGGATATATTAGGGATATGAAAGACACTAAGCCCGACCAGAAGACTTTGTGAGTCTCAAATCCCTAGGAATTCCATAAAAACATCTGCTCCGGTGCCCTCATTCAGCTTGGACCAATCCGTGTATATAGAAGGACCAGTGAAGTTCGGAACGCCTCTACTCTTGAAGCACTCCTCGTCGCCACCGATATCAGCACCGCCACAATACCCTGTTCCTTCTTCATCAACAACACTATCGTAATATATTAAAATATTAAAATCTTACTTACTAAGATATGCATTACTGTAGATCTATAAAAGATGTGTCAGAAGAGGAACACGTCGAGGAGGTGTACTGTCTCCTCTACCTTGGAATATAGCCATTAACTATATATTATTGTCTCTGAAAGAAAAAGGTGTAAACGTGGTCGCGTATGCTGATGACGTGATAGTTGCGGTTAGGGGAAGTTTCCCAGCACTCTTAGAGATATTCTTCAGGAAACTCTACGTGCGACAGCGAAATTGCCTATACAAAGCTACCTCTCCGAGAAGACAGATTCCAAGTTGCCATCGAAGAAAGATCCGTCCGGCGTTGCCAATGCCACGTAGTCGTCCCACGCCATCGGCCTACCGCAAAACTAACGAATGCCCGAAATCCGAAAAGCGCGAGTTCCTGACTCTCTCAGTCAGAAGACTTTGCTCAACGCAGGGGAAGTTTGCCAGCACTCTTAGAGATATTCTTCAGGAAGCTCTACGTGCGACAGCGAAATTGCCTATCGAAAGTGGTAAAGGCGAAAATCCGTACAAGACAGGTCTTTTCAGCAGGAGATGCAAGTTACTTACAGTGGCATCTGTCTCCTTGGGAGGAGAGAATGTTCCATTTACTGAAAGCGCAAAATACCTGTGTGTTTGGCTAGACAGCAAATAGAACATTTTGTTTTTAGCTTGGTTGACAGTCATATCATAACAATGATGTCAACATACAACTGTTCACTACCAAAACAACGCTTTACACGCCAATTAAAAAATTTTAATTACAACTAAACAATTTGGCAACACTGTTAGAATCATTGTAAGATTTCACAGAATTTAATTGATGTTTAGCAACATTTTCCGCACAATCGAAGTCAGTACTAGGCTTAATGCAGCACATAAACAGGGTGTAAGCAGAGAAACAAATACAAAATGCCAATATTTTATACATTTAGTAGTTCCAACATAATATAAATATATGTATGTACAAACACAAAAAAAAGAAAGGCTATGGCCATCAGCTTCAACAGTTATAAGAATTTGTTTATAACATATAATTTTTACTCAGATATTGAAAAATTGAATACTATGTTGATGTTTTCAATAGACGGGTTCCTAAGAATCACCAGGCCTTTGTTATGAAGAATTGTACGTTGATATTGAATAAGAGAAACGCATGTTTCTATGAAGTGTTTTACAGATGGAGGATTACCACATTTCGGACAAGAGTGATTTAAGTTTTTATCTAGCAGGTGTCGATGCGTTGCATTGGTATGGCCCATCCTAAGACGGTTAAAATTCCGAATTTTTCTCTTACCAATATTTGTGGGGTAAACTGGCGTTTCGTTGCTGGAATTTATTACACTATGGTGATAATGTTGAAATAGTTTGCGATTGTTGGAGTGTTGTTTTTGAAGTTCCATAGTAATAGCCCTTTTCAAATCTATTCTTTCAATTAATTGATCTGTTATCAGCTGTGCAAAGCACCCATTTTTAGCCGCGAAGTCTGCATGTTCCATTCCGGTCAGACCAACATGCCCGGGTACCCAGAAAGGAATGATTTTATTTTTTTATACCAGAGGCAGTTTGAGGTATTGGTGACGGCTTTTAAAACCGATAAGCTATTAGAAAAAATTATAGTCTTCTTTGTTGCTATGGCGTGATCAATTGCATGCAAGATGCCAGTAATGTAGATGAGTAGTTGTTTAAGCACTTTAAGCAACTGGATAAGAGATGTTACCATCGTTCTTGGTTTCGTCTGTATATAAGAACTCCAGACAGAATGTTGAGAGAGAGTCTTTTCTGTGCAGCTGGGTAAATGTTTCATTCGCAGTATTGTTCATGACAAAGTCCGCAAGACAGAGATTACAGCTGTGTTCCCGGTACATCCAAACAGGATATTTTAATCGATATTTGGGTAGCTTCTCACTGAAATTCAACACATTATTTTTAACACAGTCATGTATGACTGACGGTAATCTTGGTTTCCTTTTTGCTATTAGAACTTTGGAAACCTCACTATCGGTAATGCTATCGTAAAAAAACAAAATCTTTGATTAAATTCTATTTCTAGAATATAAAAACTTTTCCTCCAAAGACGGTAGCCCAGACTGTATAACTAAGATTTTGATGGGAGTTGTACGAAAGGTGTCGATGCTGCTGCGAATACAGTTGTTATAAAGGGAGTTTATTTGACGCAGAGAAGATTTTGGACTGTTCCTAAACAAAAATAGATCGTTATCAATTTTGCTTGATACTAGCATTTTTTTTTGGAGGCCACCGTAGCGCAGAGGCATGTCCGCCCATGAAGCTGAACGCCTGGGTTCGAATCCTAGCGAGACCATCAGAAAAAATTTTCAGCGGTGGTTTTCCCCTTCTAATGCTGGCAACATTTGTGAGGTACTATGCCATGTAAAACGTCTATCCAAAGAGGTGTCGCACTGCGGCACGCCGTTCGGACTAGGCTATCAAAAGGAGGCCCCTTATCATTGAGCTTAAAACTTGAATCGAACTGCACTAATTGATATGGGAGAAGTTTGCCCCTGTTCCTTAGTGGAATGTTCATGGGCAAAATTTGCAATTTGCATTTTTACAAGGTAAGTCAAGGTGTATGTATGAGTATGGGTATATATACCCATTTTAACGGAAATCTGCAATTTTGTCATCTTTACTTATATTTGAACCTTAAGTCACAATTTTTTTTTTAATTTTGCTATTAACAAAAATATTTGTGATCATATTGTTATTTCATGGCCCAAGGACTTTGTATATCTCTTCACACAAAGCACATTAAAACATATAAACTCCAAGAACAACAAATTATATTCAAAGCACAATTTTCCAACAACAACAAAAGAAAACACGAAATATCAACAAAAGAAATCTTTATATTAAATTTTTAGTTTTTTAATTTTTCTTTAAGTTAAATGAAAGAAAAACCCTTTACTCAAAATCATTAAAGGAATGGCGCAAATAGGATATTAATTAGAAAAAAAACACGATAAATATTTTTTATGTTATAGGTTTTATTGTTAGATTTGTTTTCTTTTAAATTAAGCGCTTCCAAGATGAATTGCCAAATTTATATTTTAGGCATTTGAAAAATTATGGTAACTAAAGAGATGAAAAAAAAAATAAAAACTAAAAAGAAAAATCCAAAACTAAATAACGAATATTAAGTCATAGTCATATTTTTATACTACAATTAATCCATGACGTAAAGGACAAGGTTGACGACGCTTATGACGACATCACTAATACTGTGGACTGGAAAAAAACCAAAACGGACTCAATCGAGGCATCGGTGGTCACTTGAAATACTCATTTATTTTGCACTTACAAGGAAAACAAGAAGAAATTTTACATATTTTTTGCACCAGATTGATAAATTGTTGTATTATTTAAAAGAAGAAAAAAACCAAAACAAAAAAAAATCCAAGGAATATAAATTATAAGAAAATTGAACAAAAAAATCCAAAAAAATTACCAACACACAGTAAGAAAAGATCTAAATTTTAAGCACTTATAAGTTATAATTTTTTATGAATGAGCAAAACAAAAGAACAAAAAAAAAAAAACAAATTATATGAGATAATTAGAAGACAAAACGAAATCTAGGTTAAACGTTAAGCGATGATGAGGAGCAAGTTAAAAAAAAAAGAAAAATAAACACAAAAAATTAAACAAAACCAACAATATATAAAATTAAGAGAAAAAAATACTGCCTAAACTAAAAAACCAAATAAAGAAAAACGTATTAAAAACCAACTAAAACAAAACCAAATACAAACTAAACCAACATCTAAAAGAATAAATCGGGAAAACTTTTTTAATGTAAATATTCGAAAAACAAAAACTAAACAAACCATGTACAGAAATAAAGAGAGAAAACCTAGAAGAAATTCGTTTAGTTTGTAAGTAAAACAAATATTGTATATATATACTTATATTATATATATAGTGAATCAAAAACACAAAAAAAATGATTAAAAACGATCAAGACAATGTCACAAATAATAACTAATTATTATGGAGGTGACAAACAAAGATGATTATGATTATTATTAATACAATTACAGATTATGATTATGATATATACATAAGTATACATAATGTGTATTTATATATGTTGGTATTATGTTTTAAGGTAAACCAAAGAAACAAGCAAACAAAACAAACAAAAACCAAAAACAAAACCAACAAGTGAAAGTAGGAATAAAACTTCGCAATCATACTAAACCAAACCAAACGGAACGAATCAACGCTATTAATTATTTATGAAAATTAATAGTTTGTTGTTTTGTACTACAATAAATGAAAAACAAAAAAAAAATAAATAAAAACAAACTCTTAGTATACAACACTCTATTAAGTGCTATACAAACAAACAGACATACATACATTCATACAGCAACATAACACACATACATGCCTACAAATATTATTTAATTTGACAACCAAAACATGTAACATCTCTTCTTAACACCCACACCAATACATGAACAACAAAAATACACTTATACACCACACAAATAATTACATTTTTAACGATTTATAACAACAAACTCCACAAGCTAAACTATTGCACTCATTGTTTCCACAAGAAATGCAAATAACTGAAAAGTCACTTAAAAGCCGAAAAATGCCATACAATACAAGGCAATATGTTAGTGGTACCCAAATCATATAGGTTAGGTTAGTTTGAAAAGAGGATTCAGATATTAATCCGCCCCATGCCACTATGGACATACACCTAAGCCAGTAATCGGCTTGTTGTGCGCTCTAAATACTATAAAGTAACCTCTAAAAAGAAAATTTTAAGTTAGGAATTCCGTGCTACTTTCAAAATCCTTAATTGTTTTCATTACCACTCCCCTAAGTTGGTTCATATCTGGTATTGTGTCTCCACCTAAGTGCCGGTGTGAGTTAGACGCGAAAGCCCGGCAATGATAAAGGAAATGCTGCAACGTCTCATCATCTTTCCCACATTCCCTACACATGCTATCACTTGCCGCACCGATTTTACATAAGTGAGCTCGTAGTCCTATGTGTCCCGTTGTGATGCCAACATCCAACCATACCATACCAACCAACCTCCTTCTTACTTCCTTTCAGTAATAGCCTCGTCTTCTCACGATCTGGATCCCCCCATAGGATTTTCACCGTTCTGCCGAACGTTTTGCTGTTCCACAATGTTGCATGCGCATTCGTCGCCTACTCCGTTAACTTTGACAGCGTCGATCCGAAAGGCTTCGGGTTAACCAAGTTTATTGACCGCCAAATCGTCTGCCCTTTCATTTCCGCTTACTACGTTATGGCCCGGCGGATTTTGCCACCCTCAGAGGCGTCTATCTCCTTCTTACACTGCAAAACTGTTCGTGCCCTTACCGTCCTGGTTGTCATTGCCCCAAATGGCAATTTTACTGTCGGTAAAAATTTTCACACTCGACGTTAGCACCACACCATTTAACGTATTCCGTGATCGGCCGGATCTCCGCCTGCAGTACTGTATTATGGTCAGGCAGTCTAAAACAGATCAATGAAGACCCCCAGGCCCAATCTGTCCTCTGACTTTGATCCATCCGTGTAACAACTTCCAAATGGCAAAACTAGGGTTCCGTCAATCCAAGACTATGCCGCTGGCAGCAGTGTCTCGCACTCGACCTCCAGTGTCGTCTCAGGTATCCGATCGGAATCCTCTTCAAATCCATCCGGGCTTCCTATCGTCCCCTCGAATATACTGCGATGGTGGTATGAGCTGCTCCCATCGCCTTAAGTCTCATAGCCGCAGTGGCTGCCTCACACTTAATCTGTCTGTCAATGGGTCTGACATCTTGAATAGTCTCCAGTGCCCTAGTGGGCGTGGTCCACATCGCTCCGCCTATGCCAAGACAACATGTTCTCTGAACCTGTTGTATGGTCCTTATGTTGCACTTTTTCTCCATAGCAGTCCACCAAACTACTAAGGCGTATGTAAGTATTGGTCTAATCGCGCTTCTGTAGTATTATGGTCAGGCAGTCTCAGTACCTGGGTTCTCAATGTAGACCCCCAGGACCACTTCAAGGTTCATCTCAGGTATCCGATCGGAAACCTCTTCCCTTCCTTCCAGGTATCCGATTTGAAACCTCTTCCCTTCCTTCCAGGTTTCCTATCGTCGCCTCGATTATACCCATCCTCAATTCATTCTCCCATCGCCTTAAGTCTCATAGCCGCAGTGACTGCCTCACACTTAATCTGCTTGTCAATGGGTCGGATATCTAGAATAGTCTCCAGTGCCCTGTTGTCGTGGTCCTCATCGCTCTGCCTATGGCCAGACAACGTATTCTCTGAACCTGTTGTATGGTCTTTATAATGCACTTTTTCTCCATAGCAGTCCACCAAACTACTGAGGTGTAAATAAGAATTGGTCTAATCACGCTCCTGCAGAGTCAATAGACAATCCTAGGATTCAGGCCCCATTTCAAACTTACAACCCGTCTACATAGTGCCCAACATCTGTAAGCCTTCTCAGTACGCTGCTGAATGTGACACTTCCAATTCAGTTTCCTGTCCAAAATCGCACCTAAGTATTTGACCATATCAGATATCGAAATCGTCTTATTGAGGAAACGTGGTGTGTTAAATTGGCCCACCTTCGTCTTCCTCGTGAACAGGCATATTTCAGTCTTCTCAGGGTTAACATTGAGACCTCTGGGTCTAGCCCAGTCATGTGCCATATGCAAAACCCTTTCGGGCCATCTGCATAGCTCGTTCGGATCCTTACCCTTTAGAAGTATTTTAAAATCGTCTGCGTAGCAGACAGGCTCAATTCCCTCCTCAGTCAGCTTCCGTAATAGGTCATTTATGGTTGTCACCCATAGCAGTGGTGATAAAATGCCAAAAATAAGTTGTGTTTTTTCTCTTTCGAGACGAGAATGATCGAAAATGTTTCTTTGCAAATTGGGACGCTTTTGGTACGGCTCTTGAAGCCTTCACACCTAATATGGCTGATGAGTAATTCTAAACCAAATTACGAAACACGTCCCACAACGGACGCAGTTATCATTTTTCAACAAATTTTGAATTTGATAAGCCATAACTAAGCATAAGCAAAGTCGTAGCATCAAACATTGAAATCATAAGCAGAACACTTATCTATCATGTCATTTAAATCATTCAATTATATTACTTTTGCAACGAAAAACTGAAACCGAGCCATTGTGCGACAGTGTGATACCTCTTTGGGGAGAAGTTTTTATATGGACTTCACCAATGCCGCCAACACCAGGAGGGGATATGCACCGCTGAAAAATTCTTTCTGATGTTCTCGCCAGGCTTCGAGCCCAGGTTCACGGACATGCTATCCTCTGCACTATGGTGGCCTCAAATTGTTATACAAAATTTCCGATTACATGAAAATTTCAAATCGTAATAAGGATTTAAAGAATACTCTCCATCTCTTATTACAGAGCTTTAATACCTTTTATAACTAGGCTTAATGATGAAATGCCTTTAAACTTTTGTAAACTAACGTAACATGGTAATGTTATAGGATAGTACCTCATTCAACATTTTCTTACCGATAATCGCAGTTACGGATAATAACACATTCACAGATAACGAAGTGAAATCGCATGGTGAACCAAGCGAATATCTAAAACTAGCAGGATATATGAAAAAGATGTAACATTCGAATTGGCTTTGGCTCTAAAAAGAAATTTGTATACCCTACACCATCACCGTGGTACAGGGTATTATAAGTTTTTGCATTTGTTTGCAACGCTTAGAAGGAAAAGTGCTAGAGCCATTGATAAGTATACCGATCGACTCAGAATCATTTTCTGATTCGATTTAGCCATGGCCGTCCGTCCGTCTGTGAGTCCATGTGTTCTTGTAACCAAAGTGCAGTTCGTATTTTTGTTCAATCATCACGAAATTTTGCACATATCACTTTTTTGACCCAAGAATGAGCGCTTTGATTTTGGTAGAAATCGGTTCAGATTTAGTTATAGCTCCCATATATATGTATTGCCCGCGTTGCACTTAAATGGCCGTAGTAGCTAAAATTTTCAACTGATCTGCACAGAATTTGGCATGGATTGTTTTGCTACTGATCTTAACACATCTGCAAGATTTCACCAAAATCGGTTCAGATTTAGATATAGCTCCCATAAAAATGGATCGCCCGATTTTCACTTAAATGGCCGTAGCAGCTGCAATTTCAACCAATCTGCACAAAATTTGGCATGGATTGTTTTGTTGCTGATCTTAACATATCTGCAAGATTTCATCTAAATGGGTTCTGATTTAGATATAGCTCTCATGTATATGTATCGCCTGATTTTCACTTAAATGGCCGTAGCTACAATTTTCAACCGATCTGCACAAAATTTGGCGTGGATTGTTTCGTTGCTGATCTTAACATATCTGCTAGATGTCATCAAAATCGATTCATAATTTGATATAGCTCCCACGTATATGTATCGCCCGATTTGAAAGTCGGTTCAGATTTAGATATAGCTTTTATATATATATATATATATATATATATATATATATATATATATATTTGAATATTACCGGAATTTATAATTGTAGGGTAGGTGTAGGGTATTTTATAGTCGGCTCCTCCCGACTTTTGTCTTTCCTTACTGGTTTAATTGCCACTTCAACTGTTCCTTAGAAGCCATTTTAAAATTGCATAACAAGATTCAGTCATGGTATGCTTTCTATTTTAAAGCGGTTAATTATGCCGAAGTCACTTGACTCCCCGAATATCTCATGCTTTATACGTAACTATTAAAACACTTGACGGCTTTTATAATTTCCCTTAATCCAGATCCGTGTATATCAAGATGGCATTAATGGATCATTTCAATAACGCAGTTAACCTTGAATACTACTTTCATTAAATTGAAATTTTGAGAAGAATTTACTATGATAACTGAGTATCAAGTTTGAGAATGATAATTCTATCAATTGAAGTTTGAGAATAGTTCAGTTAAAAATCTGCTAGATGTGCTCAAACTTTACCGAACTTTTGCTATGAATAAGTAACTCAAAGCATAGACTTGTGCTTAACTTATTCGCAGATGCTTACATTATCAATTCCATATCGATTGGAGTCCTGTGACCATGGATATTTCTATCAGACTCCTTATCGAATATGTTGGCAGGGGTTAGAATTTCACAAGCATAGAGTTGCCGCTGCTCATCCAGCGCGTGTCGTTAGATTATTTTTACTTTATGTGGATGCTAAAAATTTTCCAATTTTTTATGGCAAAACTTGTGACATTCAGATAACAAGTGCAATAGTTTTTCTACTTAAAAAACGTATTAGTTTAGAACAAAAGACAAAGTCTTCAACAGTTCCTCAAAAGAAGTAAAAAAAGTAAAAAAAACAACAAAAATAAACTCTCTCTCATATTTAAGTATGACTAAGTTGTAAATATGAAAATATCACAAGCAAAAAAAGCCGTTCAGATAGTCACGTCACACAAAAATGAATTAAAAACAAAACCAAAATGAAAAAAAAATAATACAAAAACACTCTAATTTTTATGCCACCAAACCACACCCAAAATAAAGATCTCAGTAGGAAAATTAACACATAATATCACTAAAAGGTTAAAACAAAGTAAATCCCTTCTGTTAAAAGAAATGAGGAAATTTAGAACTATATATTTTTTACTCAAACTCAATTTCCACTAATACAAACCCACAAACACGAACACACATAGACACATGCCTACAGACGAACATATAATTTTTTGAGAATTAAGAAAAAAAAAAAACACACACACAAATCCCCATTTTACTTACATCCACCACGGCCACACAAAAAAGCGGGAAAATTTCTCTTGAGAACATTTGTGAAAATTTGAGATCATATTCTAAATAATTTAATCTTTAAATGTAAGTTTATCGATTTTCAGTAAATGCTTTCAAACGAAATTTTTCGCTCCAACAAATTGAATCGATTTATCAGACTCAATCGGACTCTCCTTCATCCATTTTCACCTACCCTCACACCCATACACCCTTAGGTATTATAATTGAAACTCTCCCCATAATTGAATTTAAATTAAACCAAATACGGTCATTTCAAATGTCACCAACCACATCATATTCTAAAAATAAAGAAAACGAAAAACTAAAAATCCAAACCAAATGAGAAATTACTTTATCAAAGTGTCTATTCCACACCTTGAATGAAAATAAAAACAAACTGAAATATACGCTAAACGAAACAAAATGATACCCAAAAGGACTAAAACCCCAAAACTCTCTTTAGGCAAAAAATAAAAAAAAAAACTCAAAATTTAAACAAAAAAAAAAATTTAAAACCTAATACAAAAAAAAACCTAAACACAAGGACAAGCAATATAATATCTTAAACTTCTTAACACTTTTATACTATCGAAAGAAATATAAGAAACAAAAACAAAACAACAAGCCAATCCCTAACAACCTACAATAAATCCTGCAGCCTATAAAGGGGTCCCACATCACTTTCGAGTATTTTTGCCTTTTCAGAACTTTGTCTAATAGATCTGTTAGTAGACACTTGTCATGCAAGTCTGAAGAAAACGCTGGTCCCGAAAAAGCATTTGAAACTTGCAAAGAAATATTGAAAATGTTGAGAACTGTTCCCCTGTTCCTTAGTGGATTGTTGATGGGCAATATTTGTATTTGTTAAACGTTGAAAACTGAGGTTCCGACCGAAATCGCCCAAAATGTTCAATATCAAGCTAGTATTGAAATGTATTACAAAACGTGCATTGAAGCTAGCACTTGCATAGTGACGAACTGGTTCTCTGTTGCCTTTGTATGGCATAGATGCGTACGGCACCAAGAACCCTACGAAATAAGACCCTCATGGTTCCAAGAACACTGTTCTTGCTTTTTTCTATCCAATCGTGGGTACTTTCTATTCAGGTTGAGAACAGTACGTTCTTTTAGCGCCTTCAATACATTATCAGCTAGCCAGTTCAATCTTGCGATAATTTACAAAGATTTTATGGAGTTTATCTCCATAGTTTAATGTTAGCAATTTCTTTTAAATTCGGTAGATTTACCCAGCTTATTTTGAATGGATAACCCACCAAAAAGCTAAGTTGACTCGGTAAACAGTCAATTTGCTTCATTGCAAAACCCCTACTTAGAGGCACTACAGGACACAAAAGGTGCACAGTCGAAACCGTATGGTAGCAGCAAACGATTATTCGTTTACCGAACCAATAAATATTCTCTTTGTATCTCTCCTATGAGAAAAAGAGGGAGGCCACCGTAGCGCAGAGGTTAGCATGTCCGCCTATGATGCTGAACGCCTGCATTCGAATCCTGGCGAGACCATCAGAAAAATTGTCAGCGGTGGTTTTCCCCTCCTAATGCTGGCAACATTTGTGATGTACTATGCCATGTAAAACTTCTCTCCAAAGAGGTGTCGCACTGCGGCACGCCGTTCGGACTTGGCCATAAAAAGGAGGCCCGTTATCATTGAGCCTAAACTTGAATTAGACTGCACTTATTGATATGTGTGAAGTTTCGCATTGTCTCTTAGTGGAATGTTCATGGGCAAAAATTTGCATTTGCATAAGAGAGAGAGGGAGAGAGAGAGATGAGTATATGAGCACATAGACCAGTGATGGGCAAAAATACTCAAACTATAGCACATTACTGTTTACGTATAGAAGCAAATAATCACAAGCAAGCCGATGGGCTTGCAATTATTTGCAATTGTGTACTCCTCATTGGCATAGACAATTTCACAAAACTTTTTTTCCATTTTTTTACTGAGCAAGAGCAGTCAGTATGTTGAGCAGCTCGGTCGAGTGCAGATGGTAAACTCCGAAATTGAAATTTTTTAAAGTTTCGCCGTAGGTACAAAAAAGCTGCTATGTCCAATGACCAACATCTTAAAGCAACAGACAAAAGGCTTCCAGATACAAGAAATCCCAACAGGAATTTCTAAGGCACATACAGTGCCACACATAAGTATTGGCACAATCACCTCTATTTTTCAGCCCCGTCTCCCAGTCTACTCAAAAAAAATATATATTTTTCGAAAGAACCCATGTTGTTACTTAACTAATGCAGAAATTTTTGTTCCAAAAATTTTTTTTAAAATTTTTTATATCTCATTTAAAAAAAAAATTATATCTTAAATATCTAAAAAGTTTAGTCTAATTTAAACTTTGTTGGCAAGCCCATTTGCTTGATCACTGCGTCCAAACGATTTGGCATGGAATGCACTAATTTTTACGTAGTTTTCTCCCCTATTTTTGCCATTCTTCTACAAGTGCCTGCTTAAGTTCGGACTTATTGGAAATGGGCCGCCTTTTTACACGTCTATCCAGTTCATCTCACAAATGCTCAATGGGGTTGAGGTTTGGAGACTGCGGAGGATGTGGCAGGACATGTGCGATTTTCGTTATGAGCAACATACGCACATCATGAGAAAAATATTTGGGGTCATGGTCCTGTTAAAATGTGAATGACCTCGTAAGATTCGTTTGTCTGCGCTCTTTTTACATTTTCCTTTAAAATATTTAAATATACTGATTTGTCCATAAGTAACAACATGGGTTCTTTCGGAAAAATATTTTTTTTCAGTAGACTCGGAGACGGGGCTGAAAAATAGCGGTCAAGTAAAAAATTGATGGTTGTGCCAATAGTTATGTGTGGCACTGTACATTGTTTGGTAATATTTACGCTATAAAGAAATATCCATCGCAAAGTAGGCATTTAAATGTACGAAAGCAACAATAATTTGTTGTATTAATTATAGCATAGCGAATACAGCAGATCATAATACAAAGCCATAATGAAGTTGTGCGAACATGAAATGCTTTTAAAAATGAGTTTGAATATCATTTGAGATCTGCTTATGTTTTGTAAACATTTGAGGTTGAATTATGTTACTACAAAATTAATTTGAACTTGACGCCCTCACTGTCAGTGTAAAAAAATCCTTATATTTGTCACAAATTCTTGCAAGAATTTATCGCAAATAAACATGAACTTTTATTGTAAACAAAATCCAAAGTTTTTCAGAAAAGAAGTTTACTTGGCGAAAAATTCCTTTGTGTGAAACGAATTATTCTTTTAGCGTGTATAAGGTAATTATTTTTAATAAGCTTTCAGAAGGTTATTTAGGTATTCTCATGGGCCAATATTCCTTCTTCGTACTCATAAGAGAATCTAAGATTGTCATATGTATGTATAAAAAATAACATATGATTTTTAAGCATATTTTTTTTAAATCTCTCAAAAAACTAAAATTTGCAGGATATAATCAAAATTTTTTTTGATTCAATAAATTGATCTTTGCCATTTTCTTTTTATACCCTACACCAACACTGTGGTACAGGGTATTATAACTTTGTGCATTTGTTTGCAACGCTTAGAAGGAGAAGAGCTACACCCATTGATGAGTATACCGATCGGCTTAGAATCACTTCCTGATGCGATTAAGCTATGTCCGTTGATCCGTCTGTCTGTCCATGTATTCTTGTGATCCAGTTACATGTCGCATTTATTGCCCGATTGCCATGAAATTTTGCACAAGTCTCTTTTTTGGTCGAAAGACGAACGCTATTGATTTTGAACGAAATTGGTTCAGATTTAGATATAGCTCCCATATATATCTTTCATACGATATAGACTTTTAAGTCTGTAGCAGCCACAATTTTGGTCCGACCTTTACAAAATTTGGTATGAGGTGCTTCATTTGACGTCTTCATATCTTCCCTTCTCGATTTCTCTTCGTTGCGAGTTTTGTACATGATGAAGTGGCAGAGTGTACTGAACACTTTTCACTTTCACAGATGACGTTCGGACACAATTGTCAATCATTGCTGCCACCCCGAAAAATATAAATCATAAAAAAAAGAACATAAATATAGTTCTCTCTCTTCCTCTCCCTATCTCTGCTTGAAGAAGGCAAACAAAATTAAAAATCTATAATAAAAGTCCTAGTCCATTCATTAACTGTAAAAACGGTATTCAATTTATTCTAAACTTGTAACGCAAAGATTTAGTAATTCATTCACAGCCCAAAAGCATGCAAGGCAAAATACTATGAAAGTGATGCGAACACTAACAAGGAAAGGAAATACACACGCAAACTACCAAAATAACACATACACCACAGAGCCACACACACACACAGAGACAAAAAACCAAAAGAAATGAATATATAAAAGTAGATTCAAAGAAGGATGTTATTTTTGAACACCCTTATGCCGTTAATACTCGTATGTATTTACACACATACACACACACACACAAAATAACTGATAGGGAAAAACAAAGGAGATAAACAAATTCTATATAGTTGTGGTTTTTAATTTTTAACACAAATGAAAAAAGTAAAACAAAAAAAAGAGATATAGTCAACATTTCATAAAGAAACGCCAGCAAACAAACTAACAAAAAGTAAGAAAACACATAGCGAAACTTCATTCCTATGTGTGTAGTAGAAGACAGTTATGTTAAAATTGAAAAACCAAAACAGGACGAAAGTTAGTGCAAGGAAGCAAACAGTTAAAAAGGATATAATTTAGAAACACACTTAACCAAAAAAAAAAAAAAGAAACAAAAAAATAAACAACAACAGCAGTTAAGGGTTAAATGTTCTAAAAAAAAACGAGAAATAAATTTTCAAAAAAAAAACCAAAACACAAAAATAAAAGGAAAACCAATAACAAAGGGGGAAAATGGACAAAGTGATAATTTTAATAAAAGAAAAAATAGAAAACAAAAAAATTAACGTTACGTTTTGTTAAACCAAGCCGAGAATAGAGCAACAGAATGGAAAAAAATCCTTTATCCACAACAACAGCAACAAGAAATTCTAAAAACAACAACAACAAATAAAATACTTATATATTCTCAATAAAATCAAAACAAAAAAAAAAATCAAGAAAAAAAGTAATTTATTTTTAAGACAAAAGTAAACAACAAACAAGACACTATTTGATAACTACTCGACAAAGACGACAACAAGAACAAGAACAACAACAACAAAATGCTCAACGGTTTCGGAGCGTATTTCTAGCATTATACTTATGTATTTCAATGAGACAAGTAAAACCAACAAAATCCAAAAGCTTTTATTTACATTTTTTTTTTAATTTTTACAAAAAAATTAAAAATTTTTGAAAACCAAAACACAACTCCCAAGGAATATAGTTTGAATGTTCTCTCTTGTTTAACGAAACGTTCGAGATCACTCCCACATTTATAACAAATAAATGAAGTATTTTGAGGAAATTTCTTCCCAAATAAAATATATTTTAAATTACCACAAATTTTCTACTTAATACCCCCAACTCTCCCAAAAACTTTAAAACTAAATTGTAATAAATCCAGAAAATAGGATAACAAAATGTTCGAGTAAAGAGAGAAACGCCAACATCATATGCCAGGCCATTCATACACTCAGCTCATTTACATTGAACTATTGTTTCAAACAAAGAAAGGATATCAATTTTTAGGGAGAAAGTTTTTTGTTTGTCAGTAAACTCCCCCCTAGAGAAAAAAATCGCTTTCTACATTAGGAGACAACATTTCATCCGTTTCCAAGTGTTTTTATTTCAAAGAATTCTAGCTTGTCATTTCATATATGCAGTCCTTAAAACAGCAATTTATATATCCTTTATTGAATAGTTTAATCACTTAAGTATTTGTCAAACAACAAAAATCCAAAATTATACAAGGAGCTAAATTCCAGGTAACATATAGTTGAAAAAACTTCAAGATCTTGAATAATAATTGGTTCCGATTCAGATTCAGAGTCACTTTCAGAGTACATAATCCATATAATTTATAAAAGGCACCGATTCAGATTCAGAATCACTTTCAGAGTACATAATCCATATAATTTATAAAAGGCACCATATACAAAATTAATTTAATACAACTCCTTTCAATTCTTTTCTTTCTTTCTTTTACAATTCTTTTGTATTCAAAATGGGTAGTGTGATTCTGTACCAATTCAAACTTTTCTGTAATTTTTGCAGAATTGTTATTGTAGGTCATCATAATTAATATTGCAAAAGCCATGCGTGACAATAGAGGCCGTTAGGGGTTAGCATGTCCGCTTATGAAGCTGAACGCCTGGCTTCGAATCCTGGGAGGGACATCAGAAGTATTTCGGTGGTTATCCCCTCCTAATGCTGGCGACAGTAAGGTACTATGCCATGCATAGAAGCCATGTAAAAACTTCTGCCGAAAGAGGTGTCAGACTGCGGCACGCCGTTCGCACTCGGCTATAAAATGGAGGTATTTTATCATTGAGCTTAAACTTACATCGGACAGCACTAATTAATATGTGAGAAGTTTGCCCCTGTTCCTTAATGGAATGTTCATGGGCAAATTTGCATTTGAAGCGCGGCAATGGAGAGGCCCTACTCGGAGCAAACCTTACAATCGGACATTGCACATGGGGCTTGAAACATCGAATGCTTTGAAATGTTATGCAGTTTGACAGTATCGTAACTTTTAACATTTGCAGGCGATAATACGGAGGCCACCGTAGCGCAGAGGTTAGCATGTCCGCCTATGACGCTGAACGCCTGGGTTCGAAACCTGGCAGAAACATCAGAAAATTGTTCAGCGGTGGTTATCCCCTCCTAATGCTGGCGACATTTGTGAGGTACTTTGCCATGTAAAAACTTCTCCCCAAAGAGGTGTCGCTCTGCGGCCCGCCGTTCGGACTCGGCTATAAAAAACATGTCCTTTATCATTGAGCTTAAACTTGAATCGGACTGCACTCATTGATATGTGCAAAGTTTGCCCCTTTTCCTTAGTGGAATGTTCATGGGCAAAATTTGCATTACGAGTATGTGCAGAATATTTGCAGATTTTTGATCATAACCATAATAAAATGTGCAGAAATTATCGAAAGAAACCTGGCCGAAAATCGGATAAATTGCTAATGGAAATTTTGAGAAATTGGCAAATATTCTTATATAATATCAGAAAACTTCGTAAAAAACTCTGACTTCAAAGCGATTGGCAAAAATTTTTCACTGGGTTACTTGTTTACGCCATTTTTCGTTGTTTGTGTGTGTTATGGTTCTTAACTATAATACACACACACAACCAAAACTCGATGACAGAGAGAAGTGCACTACCTGGTAATTATGTCATGGCGTAAGGCGCCAAAGTCAAATTCGATTTGTCGTACGATTTTCCCATTAGTCTACAACCTGTAGATTTTTCTCAGTGTGAGTGTTGTCTGATTCACATTTAAGCTGAGTATGCCCCACTAGCGAAATTCTCAGTTGCAGTCAAGATATTTATGTCGCCAATGAAAAATAGTTGTGTAGAATACAAGATGACGACAAACATCGATTTATAATTTTGACCAAATTTTAATAATTTTTGGCCAATAAAGTACATATGAGCTGTAGTTAATCGTTTTTATTTGCAAATAACTTTATTATACAATTTTATTTCATGTCGCAAATAGTTTTATTTACATTTTCATTCGTTATTGCAAGAAAATTCTTCCAATGCCTATTATGTCACCCTGTAACGCAAAGAAAATTGCATTTGAGCTGCGTACCTGCAAGCGAACTTTTCGGTAATGGTAGAAGTAACGAAAATTTCATTTAGGATATGTCAATGCATTCCTTGTGGTAACGAAAATTTCGCCAGAGGTGCATACTGCGCTTTGAGTGTAATCAATAAAGGATTTTTTTACACCCATAGAAAAAATAACGGATGGCGTTGACAAAGTGGCCACATTCGTTCATAAAAGTGAATCAACACACAGATGTTATTAGATCAACAACAAATACTTATAAACCAACAACAGTTATGTTGAACAAAACGTCCACGATGTTCACATTCTGACAACTTCTAGTCCACAGTTTATCTAAAGATTACAAAAAGATTTTGTGTGCCGATGAGTATCGAACCTGTGTTCCATCAATCTCATTGTGTGTTTACAAACGCCTTACCATATTGCACCACGGCCGGCTATACACATACAAGTTTTTAAGAGTGATTTAAACTTAAGGTTGGTATACATACACATTTCGAAGGGATGCATGAATCAACAACGCTTGTTCACCAAATCATTCACGCTTGTTGACAATATTTCCAACAACGCCCGTGTTTGATAATGGCAACGTTGGCGCATGATTTTGAAACATATTTTTCCTATCTGTGTATGTTCGATTTTCGCGAAATTTTTCGTGATTACTTTTTTTTAAGATAATAGTTTTTGAAGCAATAAAATATGCTGATTTTATTAAGGAGGACATTCCCCCATAATTTATGAAACAATGTTAATAAAAGTATCATGTTAAAATTGAGATTTTTGTAGTGCTTCTAAAAAGTAATTGCGAAAATATTTGGAGGCCACCGTAGCGCAGAGGTTAGCATAAAATTTTTTAAGCGGTGGTTTTCCCCTCCTAATGCTGGCAACATTTGTGAGGTATTATACCATGTAAAACTTCTCTACAAAGTGGTGTAGGACTGCACTCATTGATATGTGAGAAGTTTGCCCCTGTTCCTTAGTGGAATGTTCATGGGCAAAATTTGCATTTGCATTATGTTAAAATTGAGATTTTTGTAGTGCTTCTAAAAAGTAATTGCGAAAAATATTTGTTTTCAACTGTGAAAATGTCCGTTTTTCACCAGTGCCAGTCATAATAGGGGAATGTTTACTTCTAGCCAAGTCCGATAAACGCAACTATTTCGCAGAGAAGTTTTTATAGACTAAAGAAATGTAGTGGACATTTAGTAAGGAGATAACCACTTCTAGCATTGTTTTTAATTATAACGCCACGAACACAGCCATTAAGCGTCAGATTACCACGGCCGAAAAACTATAAAGATGTTACCTAGGAATTTTTGCTTTGGCTTAGGGCATAAGAGGCAAATATGCACACCTATTATTTATTACCTCGAAGTTTATTATCACCTATTATTACGTCTTAAGAAATTAAAACGCAGACGCAGGAATAGAGCGAACCGTAGTTGTCCGTGCAGGGGCCGTTTAAAGTGGCTACTATAAAGACAAATGAGGGCCGCCAGTCCTGTACTATTTGTTTCCCGATTGATAATAATTGTGTCCTTGGGACTTTAATCTGCTACCACGGAACTCATCAAACCTCTGGGACATCATGGTGGCTGTGGCTTAAAGCTAAAACAATCGTCGAGTTCCACAAACCAAAGAGTACAAAAAGTTTAAGATGTTACTTCGCTGCTCATCCATGGGCGAGAACATATCGAAGGATTGGGAGTAAGTCGGTACCCGTGAAATAACCACCGGGCGCACATGATGTGAACCCTGCAGGATTTCACTTTAGAGGTAGCTTCCAACATAAAACACATTCAGGATTTCTAAAGTAAAAAATATACCATTTAGTCTTCTCCAACTATGGCAAATACTTAAGTGAAAGGCAAACTTGTCAACTAACTGCAGACAGACACTCAAATATTTTTCCAATAGATAATTTAATAACCCACTTCATAATTGTATATGGAATAATTGTCTCCTTCTTCTTCTTCGCTAATTATATTATGAACACAAAAACTTATGGTTGTATATTTCATTAAAAAATAAAAACAAATAATAATATAAATGTTTTGTTATAAACCCAATAATTTGTTTAATTGTTAGAAAGGGTTTTTTGTTTTGTTAATCGAAATAGGAATTATTATATTGTTTCACCAAAAGTGAATAAAATTAGTTATGAGAAGAGTTTGTTATTAGTTTCAAAAGGACATTTTAAGTGGTTCCCTTGGATTGCAAGCGCTAAAGTGTTAATTATTTTTTGAGTTTTATTATCCAAAGATAATACACAAATGTGTTCTACATTTTGTTTTTCTTTTTCTCATTATCATTTGTTAAGATATTTAGTGGGCCAACCATTTGGGATAACCTATTTATATGAGATTTTAAGCTACAAAACCAGAAGTTGAAATGATTTGCATTTATGGATTCTTTTAATTATTTTGAACATTTTTAGAAGAATTACAATAACAAATGTTTGGCACCATCAAATATAATTCAGTTATAAACAAATCAAGTTTTTAGTTAAATAAAATATAAATGAGAATTGGAGAAAATAAATAAAAGTAATGTTGAAAACTTTTAAAAATGATAATAGAAAATTAAAACCAAATAACTTAATAAAAAATTTTAATTTAATAAATAACAAAATAAAGTAGTTTAATAAAAATAAATAAAATTAAATAACATTTGTAATGAGAATAGCAAACTAAACCATGCATGTGGCACATCACTAAAAATTAAAAAAAGGGAGATTTAAATACTCAAATAGAACTAAAATTTGCGGAACAGAACAACCTTCGGCCCACAAGATTCATTGGATTACATGTTCATTTACTTTAGAGAGATTTAAATACTCAAATAGAACTAAAATTTGCGGAACAGAACAACCTTCGACCCATAGGATTCATTGGATTACATGTTCAGTTATACAGAATTGTTCCGAAGTTGTTGGAAGAACCAGTGGAGAAGACGGCGAGTCTTGAGAATAGCAAATTAAAAAATTAAACAAAGAGATTTAAATGCTCAAAAAGAACTAAAATTTGCGGAACAGAAAAACCTTCGGCCCATAGAATACATACAGGTTCAGTTAAACAATATAGTTCCGAAGTTGTTGAAAGAACCAGTGGCGAAGGTGGCGAGTCTTGAGAATAGCAAACTCAACCATGCATGTGGCTTATTACTAAAAATTAAAAAAGAGAGATTTAAATACTAAAATAGAACTATAATTTGCGGAACAGAAAAACCTTCGGGCCATAGGATTCATTGGATTACAGGTTTAGTTATACAGAACAGTTCCGAAGCTGTTGGAAGAACCAGTGGAGAAGACGGCGAGTCTTGAGAATACCAAACTAAACCATGCATGTGGCTTATTACTAAAGATTAAAAAAAGAGAGATTTAAATACTCGAATAGAACTAAAATTTGCGGAACAGAAAAACCTTCGGCCCATAGGATACATTGAATTACAGGTTCAGTTATACAGAATAGTTCCGAAGCTGTTGGAAGAACCTGTGGAGAAGACAGCAATTCTTTGGAGTAATTCCAATTCCCAATTCGCGTGGGATAAAAGGTCTCATCGATTGGGATTGGGCACTATAGCAGATTCTAACCAATGTGGGACTGATTATAAAAAGCTTAAGAATATGTGAACCACGGAATTCATGGAAAAGACTTTTTCTAGGTTCTCTAAGAATTCTAAGAGCATACAATAAGCCGATCACTAGCTTATGGATATAAAAGCCAGGTTAAAGCTTTGCAGAATTACGCTCTTGGTGGACCATATGGATGGAAGTGGACCATATTTATGGTCGATGAAAATAAGCTTAACAAAACCTTACGCTCCATATTACACGAAACCACCGTAGCGCAGAGGTTAACATGTCCGCCTATGACGCTAAACGCCTCGGTTCGAATCCTGGCGAGATCATCCAAAAATAATTTTTCAGCGTTGGTTTTCCCTCCCAATGCTGGCAACATTTGTGAGGTACTATGCCATGTAAAACTTCTCTACAAAGAGGTGTCGCACTGCTGCACACCGTTCGTACTCGACTATAAAAGGGATGCCCCTTATCATTGAGCTTAAACTTGAATCGGACTGCACTCATTGATATGTGAGAAGTTTGCCCCTGTTTCTTAATGGAATGTTCATGGGCAAAATTTGCATTTTCCATCTCTATGCTCCATATTCCATATACTTTGATTGAATGAACTCAAGGAACCCAATCGGCAAGGCGGAGCATAAAGCACTTTGTCTACACATGGTGCCATTTGATCGAATTCAGCACATTATTAGCTTTGGTATATGGTGAAACGCAACGTCCTATTTAAAATTTTAGATAAATAGACCTTTTATGAGCTCAAGGCGTTAAATCAAGAGTTTCGACCACATAGCAGATAAATCCAAATATAACCCGATCTGTTCCATATTCCAAGGGTGAAATAATTTTTTTCCCAATTGGAAAAGACTTTTACACAGTGATGGGCGTACCACCATAGTTGAAAATACTAAATCGTGTTTGTAAGACAGGCGACGAAACCCGAACAATCGACCAAGTGTAAAACAAAAACAATGCTTGGCAAAGTAACTACAATGCGCCGACCGAACGAAGGCACACGAAGTTGCTTTCATTGTCCGTATGCTTCCGTTCGTTTTTCCTATGTACGCTGGCATAGCAATTTATATGCGTGTGGGTGTTATTGCCCATCTATGCTTTAGCCCTTGAGACTTAAAACCAGTAAACCAATCTATTCAGTCGTATTTAAATATAGTTGGATCTCGAAAATTTTCGCTTGTTCGGCATGGATGTCCAGGAGTTATATTCAACTCATAGGTCGAGAGAGAAAAAAACCCGAAGCTATATGCGGCGCGGAGGATTTTATATCAAGGGACCCCGAAAAGCCTGGGTCCCAGGTTTTCGAATTCTCAAGTACTTCCCTTACTTTATAGAGGTTTGCTAAGAGTATGCATTCAAACATCGATGTTGCAAGCTTTGCAAGAAATAAGGCAAAGAAATTCTTTTCGCAAACTGGAACAGGCCTGATAGGCTTCTGGGCGGAGGTGCCATCTTTTAGGAGGAAATATTCGCTTTTCTCAGACGGATGGCTATGTAGGAACTGCCGACCGATCGGCGCTGAAAAGCAAGGAGTTTCTTGGAACCATTGGAAAAACTCTCAAGATCAACTGAGTCCTGAGTCATCAAGAGGTGCCAGGGACCGAAGCGGCCGATGAGCTAGCTAGAAATGGGAACCGCGAACCAGCAAACCCTCCCCTATGCGGGCTTCTTGGTATGATGGACACTTTCTACAGTGACCGCACTAATGAGGCATGGGTTGCAGGATTCCCCTAGCACCTGTGTTCGAGCGTTTCAGGGGCCATAATGTCGCTTATCCTAGAGCTGAGAAAGTATGACTTTGAACTTGTAATAGGAATTCTAAAGTGTTACTGCAACATCAGATCGCTGACGTTGCCTGAGGAAACAAGGAGGAGTTAGACAGACAGTCGAATTATTTTTTGTGCTAATGTCCCGCAATTGCGAGAAGAAGACATAGGATTATGGGTGATCACTTCTTTCCATACCTAAAATACTTCTTTTTATACCTCGAGTCACTAAGCCCCCTCGCCATTATGGACTATTGTAGAAGCCTAAAATGGTGGACTGAGCGAAGCCCCGGCTGTATAACTCCGGTAGACCCTTCTAGTGGACTGTAACTGGATGAAATAAATCACCCGGAAGTGTAAGGAAACCAAATAAAATGAAGAAAAAAGGCACAGTTGTAGTTTCGAAATGTTGAACAGTTTTAGTTTCGAAATGTTGAACAGTTTTATTGGCTGATAACCCTTACCGCTTTCTATCGTTGCTGCTGCACAATTCTCAATTTTCAATCTCAGGGAAATAAGATATGAATATATCCCATTTTTCTAAAGAGTGCGGTTTATCTCTTCATCCCAATCGATCCCAACTATCTAAAGTTGCTGCATTAGAATTTTCCCAATCGGTCCCATCTATCTAAAGTTGATGCATTAGAATTTTAGCTAATACAATGATAGGAACCAACAGGCAACCCGCCGGATCGAAAAGTTTAGCAACAATTGACAAAATTTTCCTCTTGGATATCCGGCTCGAAGGACCATGTACAACTTCGGCAGACCCTTCTAGTGGACTGTAGCTGGGTGAAATAAATCTCCCGGAAGTGTAAGGAACCCAAATAAAATGAGGAAAAAAAGGCACAGTTGTAGTTTCGAAATGTTGAACAGTTTTGTTGGATTATGACCCTTACCGCCTTCTATCGTTGCTGCTGCATAAGCGAGATATGGCAGTGGCAAAGTAAAACAAGGCGTCATGCAAAATATATCGGTTAAAATAAAAAATGTATTTCAGCATTATAAGTTGAAGTTACAAGGAGGCAGGTATGTGTGTTTAAGTTTAGTACAAGTTAACATGGCTGGGGTTGCTATTTGACAAGTGTGAATTCAGATATTGGTATTTATATTAACAAACAGATGTTGTTGTTGAACTGGGTTCAACACTCGCGTATGAGAGCTTTTCTCTGGTCCGCCCGGTTCCGTTCATTATTCCATTCTTTTCTCGTTTTACTGCTTCGTTAGCAGCCTCAACCTAAACTAAAAACTTATCTGGTCCGGATTTAATATGAGTGTAGTAGGTTAGATCTGTATTTCACAAACCACATTTCAGTCAAATCAGATGAAAATAAGTGCTTCAGTGGCTCGGGAAGACAAATTGAGTGCTCGACTTATATGGGCGATCTGTCTAACTATTTATGGTCCAAACAGAATTGGTATGAATGGTGCAGGTTGTAATTAACTATAGATGGTGAAGAGATATTCCAGCTCAATATCTAAAAAATCGCATTATCGATTAATAAACGAGCAATATTTGAATATTACTCGAATTAGCCCATTTGCATAACCCAAAAAGAGAAGTAAAGGCAACCCAAAGAAGCAAAATGTAACCGATTAAGGAACAGTGGAATATTTCTTTCTCAGAAATGGCTGGTATCCCATGCAAATCTAGGTTCAACTATAAGCGACAATATTTAAATATCAAATAAAAAAAGATTTCGCTAAATTTTT
Organism: Stomoxys calcitrans; assembly: GCF_963082655.1. Lineage (NCBI taxonomy): Eukaryota > Metazoa > Arthropoda > Insecta > Diptera > Muscidae > Stomoxys > Stomoxys calcitrans. The sequence continues at coordinate 254,949,423 of NC_081552.1, read as the reverse complement.
AATCAGCAAGTTATTTAAACCTTCCGACATCCAACACAAATAAGATTTAGATCGGGCTATATTTTGATATATCTACCATATAGACCGATCTGCCGGTTAAGGGTCTCAAACCCATAAAAGCTGCATTTATTACCCGTGAAGAGTTATTCCAGCCCAATATCTAAAAAATCGCCTCATCGATTAATAAATGAGCAATAATTGAATATTACTGGAATTAGCCCATTTGCATAACCCAAAAAAAGAAGTAAATGCAACCCAAAGAAGTTAATGTAACCCATTAAGGAACAGTGGAATACTTCTTTCTCTAAAATGACTGCTAACCCATGCAAATCTAGGTTCAAATGTCAGCGACAATATTAAAGTACCAAATAAAAAAAAGGTCAAGTCAAAGACTAAAAAATCCACCAAAATTTTAAAATTACAAAATAATGCAAAAATAAATAATATAATTATAAATAAATAATATAATTATAAATAATTATAATTATAATAATAAATCAAAAATTTAACTCTATTAAATTTGTTTATTCAAATTAAAACTTAATTTTATTTTTATCCGTCCATAAAAATAATAACAATTTATTAACAAATATACAAGTTCCTAAATTTTACTTTATTAAAACAATTAATTTTTATTATTTCGCATTTGCAATCGAAACTCTCTAAACGGGGGAACTCCTAAATGTCTCCCAAGTCTCCCCTACTCCCAGAGCAAATTCTCATTAACAAGCAGTACATATTTTGTTATGGGATAATTTTCCGTTTAGTTTAGTTGTGGGAAAAATCATAAAACAATTTGTTTGAACATCTTGCGTTGCATATAGATTTTATGAGACTTTTATGAATGAAGCAAATCGCTACTGAACCTCCCCCTTTCCAAACAATAATGAATTACAAATATTAACTATAATGATTAAAAGAATTACACATTTAGATGCAACACCATTCACGGTTTTAATTTTAATATCAATATCCAATGCACCATCATCACCAACCATCACAAAACCCTTACCCCTCAAAATGAGATTAGAGCGCAAAAATGTGAAAATTTTTTTAGAAATCAAAAATGCAAAACGCGAATATTTATACCACTATATAGAAGAATTGTTTAAACGAAAGCAAAGAGAAACCCTTAAACTTCCCTCTCCGCTCACATAAGAAATATATCACTACCCACACACACACACATAAATAAGCAGATTCCTAGAACCACACCCTCCTAAATCCTGCAACCACTCACTTAAATTAAAAAAAATTAAACGAAATTTAAATAATAAAAACAAAGAAAAAAGTATTTATATAGCGCAATTTATAACAAATGAAAGTTAATAACAAGAAAAAAATCCATGAATTGAAACGTTTATAAGTTCATACCTGGCCACACTTTCTTACATAAATCATAGTCTACCTTTCCCCACACCCACCCCCAACCTACACACATACACAAAGAGAGTTACCCAAAGGCATAGAAAGATTTTTCAAAACATACTTCTTCCTCCCCCTACCCCCTCTATCCATCTCCCTTCCTTCCTCTAAAGAAAAAAGAAACTGAATTAAAACATAATATGTACGTATTTGTAGGATGTAATACAAAAAATGATCATTTTGTTGATCATTAATATTTGACTGTGTTAATTTTCATTATATAAAATACAAAAATAAAATTTAAATAAATAAATTGTAACAAAACTAAAAGAAATTAAAACCAAACCAAATTAATGAAATGATGATTATGAGATTATTATTAAATAATAATAAAAACCAACCAAGCAAACAAGCATTCTAAAACAAACAAATTATTACCAAATAAATTTAAATGAAGAGTAATTAATTAATTAATTATGACAAACAATTCTAGTAAAGACGTATGTCACCCAAACCAAAAAAACAAGCGTTACACACTCAAAAAAAAACAAAAAAACACAAAAAAGAAACAAAAACCAACAACAATATTATTATTAAGTTATTTACCAAATAAACAAAAGGAAATTATAATTCAACAAAAACTAAACAAGAAAACAGTACGAAATGATAACACAAAAACCAAAAATGAAAATAATTTAAAAAAGAACAAAAAAAAACAACTAAACCAATAACAAAAAATTATTACAAAATTGATTACAAAGTCAAAGTGAAATGAATAAAAAATGCAAAATTGTATAAAAATTATAAACATGCTATTGTTTGAAATTCGTCTTTGGAATCACAGATAAGTAAGGTGAGTTTAAGTTAAAACATGTAAAAAAAGCTTTAATTTGGGCAAAGCCTAACTGTATGATGTTTTAAGAAATGCTGTGATTTTATTGTTGACCTTTGGAACTTTATAACTTTTGACTTCTTGATTTGGCTCGAGGTCATCGAACAATTTACAAAAACAGCAGTTGGGGGTTTTTTCTTTGTAATTTTTACCAATATTTCGACCATCGCCGGTGATCTTTATCAGGGTTTGAAATTTTGAAGCAAAACAATAGACTTTTCCTTTATAGCGCACATGTTTGACTAAAGCTCTCTCATTTTTGTCTGTGTTTTTGTACCAAATTCCTGTAAATCTGCACACAATTGTCTGTATCTTTCTTAAAGTTCATGCGTTTGAGGAGGTGTCAATAATATGTAACATTTCTAAAGTAAATAGTCTTTTCTGATTAGATTCTTATACTAGTATGTCTACGTCATTGAAATGTGGTGAATGCCCTGTTAAAGTGCAATGTGCTGCAAGTGCAGTTTTTTGTTCGAAAGGTTTGTCTTTCATTTTTCTGGTCAGATTTGTGAAATGATAATCTTGTCTTTAATTTCGTTTTAGTTGTTCCTTCATATGACATTAAACATTAATTTGCTTCATCCCTGTTATATTTAATCTTATAAACTACGTTTGATTTGTCCTCCTTTATCGTCCTTGAGATTGTCCTGCTGAATAGACTATTTAATGTTGTATATATTTGAACTGATAAGTCATTCCGAAAATCAACACCAAAAATCTTCAAGAAAACGACGTATATTCCAGGGTTTTCGGAAAGACTTACTAGTTCAAATTTGTAACACAGGGAAAGATACCAGCTTGCCTTAAAAAGCCACAGCACATTAAGTAGTTTATTCAGCAGGACTAAATCAAGGATGAAAAAGGAAGACAAATCAAATGTAGTTTATAAGATTAAATGTAACGGGGATGAAGCAAATTTATGTCCAATGACATATGTGGGAACAACGAAATTAAAGACAAGATTATCATCTGAACAGAAAATGAAAGACAAACCTTTAGAACAAAAAACTGCACTTGCAACACATTGCACTTTAACAGGGCATACACCACATTTTAAAGACGTAGACATACTAGCACAAGAATCTAATCAGAAAAGACTATTTACTTTAGAAATGTTACATATTATTCACACTTCCACAAACAAACGCATGAAAGACACAGATAATTGTGCACAGATTTACAGGAATTTGGTACAAAAATACAGACAACAAGTAAAAAGGCATTAAGTTCGGCCGGGCCGCACTTTGGATACCCACCACCTCGGGTATATATGTAAACTCCATTTCCTCACAACCCGGTGAAAATTGGATATCTTAAGGACACAAATTTGTCATGGACATTGAATGGTCTATTATATATGTCACTATTAAATTTTGTAGAACAAAATATTGGTCCTTTTGGCAGATATATTCAATTGTAAACCGATCTGAACCATATAAAGGTTGAATATCGTGAAGTTCAGAAAAACTTACTGTTTCAAATTTCAGCGAAATCGGGTAATAAATAGAGCTTTAATGGACCCCTTATCGGCAGATCGGTCTAGATGGAAGCTATATCTAAATATATTCCGATCTGTACCATATTCGGGACGGATGTTGGGAGGCTTACAACTGCGCATTGTTCCAAATATCAGCGAAGTCGGGTAATAAATAAAGCTTTTATTGGCTTCAGACCCCTTATCGGCAGATCGGTCTATATATCAGCTATATATAAATATAGTCGGATCTGTACCATATTTGGGTCGGATGTTGGGAGGCTTAAAACTGCGCATTATTCCAAATTTCAGTAAAATCGGATAAAAAATATAGCTTTTATGGCCTTCAGGCCCTTTATCGGGAAATCTGTCTATATAGCAGCTATATCTAAAAATCCGATCTGAACTATATTTACGTTAGATGTCGGGAGGCTTAAAATAACCCACTGCTGCAAATTTCAGCGAAATCGGGTAATAAATAAAGCTTTTATGGTCTTCAGACCCTTCATCGGGAGATCGGTCTATATGGCAGTTATATCTAAATATGGAAAGCTTTTATGGTCCTCAGACCCTTTATCAGGAGATCGGTCTATATGGTAGCTATATCTAAATATAGTCCGATCTGAACCATATTTGAGTCGGTTGTCGGGAAGCCTTAATCTACTCACTGTTCCAAATTTCAGCAAAATCGGATGGAAAATAAAGTTTTTATGGGCATTAGTCCCTTTATCGGAAACTCGGTCTATATAGCAGCTATATTCAAATATGGTCCTATTTGGCCCAGTCAAGAACCAGCGTACATCAAAAAGACGCGCCTGTGAAAAATTTTAGCTCAATATTTGAATTTTTGAATGCTCTAGAGTGATTACAACAGACGGACGGACAGACACACGGACATCGTTAAATCGTCTTAGAATTTTACGATTCGAAATATATATACTTTGTAGGGTCGGAAATTGATATTTCGATGTATAGCAAACGGAATGACTAAATGAATATACCCCCTATCCTAAGGTGGTGGTTACAAAAATGAGAGAGCTTTAGTCGAACTTGTGCGCTTCTTAACGGTGGAAACAAATACACAAATCTGCACCTCAGTGGTGGTTTAGGGTATAAAAAATTGCACTCAGCTGTTCGCATGACCTCAACTTATAATTACATCCTGAGCTACAGGTGTCAATGTAATGTATAAAGTTAGAGATTCTCCTGTAGTATATAGAATTCTTGGTTTCGAATCCTGGGGAGAACATCAAACACATTTTTGGTCTCCTTTATAATAGGAAAGCTATAACTTGAAACGGGCAGCATTTATTCACATGAGAAATCTTTATGGGAAACTTTACTTTGGTAAGATAAGCTGGAACGTTATTTGAGTATATTTGGTGTAAACTCCGCCAATCTGGGATCCCCACAATAAGCTAGTCGGATTCACCGATTTACCGAAAAAGCTTTACAGCCTATCTCCGATGTACATACACATGCATTGATATATATATATATATATATATATATATATATATATATATATATATATATATATATATATATATATATATATATATATATATATATATATATATATATATATATATATATATATATATATATATATGTATATATGGGGGCTATATCAAGATATACTCCAATATAGCCTATCTTGGAACTTAACCTGCTTATGGACAAACAAAAATCTGTGCAAAGTTTCAGCTTAATACCTCTATTTTTAAAAACTGTTGCGTGATTTCAACAGACAGACGAACGGACATGGCTAGATCGTCTCAGCTTTTTACGCTGATCAATAATATATATACTTTATAGGTTCGGAAATGGATATTTCGATGTGGGTATAAAAAGACGGTAGTCTGAGCGCAGACTCAAAATGATACGATTGTTTAGCTCCACAAATGAGGTCTATCTCGAATAATATGAAAGCGGTTCTAGGGAAGATGCAAGTGGATGTTTAGCCGGAACCGTACACTGCGAAAAAGTCGAACATGCTACATAAATCGTAACCTCAAATACCTAACATAGATAACATTGTTCTATCCTTCTCGCAATGAAATACCGATTCAAACTCCTCAAGCCAGAATATTATAGAATTAAACAAAATAACACACAATTTTTTGAAATGGTTTACTTCATTATTATTTTTTTTTTTTTTTTTGTTATTCATAAAACAGAGTTTTTTCCATTGTATGTACTTATATGTATGTACTCATATGAAGGATTATTAGTGCTAACATAAAGTATTCTGTTTTTATTTTGCATATTCTTGCTTAGAAGAATCTCTTACATATCAAATTTATATTTTATTCTTTCGCCTCCTTTCATTTCATTTTTTATCATAGACCAAAACATTTAACAAATTATTACTAAAAAATAAATGTAAATAAATTGTATTTTAACATTATCATAAGTATTTTCATATCAAATAACCGATTGAAACAATTGATATATGTTTGTAATAGTTGTATCATTACTGAAGGCTCCTCTGATGGGCATTTATTTGAGGGACTTAGATCGAGAGTTAAATTCAACATTAACTCCACGCTCATAGTCCAAAAAATATTTTACCCATCCAAAATCACAGCAACAATACCCAAAGTAATAAGTTAGTTTTATTAATAGGTTATTTCCTAAATTGTTCTAGATTATCATAGAATTGAAATATAACAAATTAATAGAATTGTTATTATAGATACGAGTTAGGGTTTTTAGAATGAGAAAATTCCATTTGTATTGTTTGCATTACTTTTTTTTCTTTGCAATGTATTTGTTTAAAATTAATACTCACTATCAAAACTTTACCAATTGGCAAATAATAATCAATTTTTAGGCATTACGTGGGTGATACAAACATACAAACATATTGTATACAAGTGTTGGTGATGATTACACAATGCTAAATGCTGTACGTACGTTGTTTTTGTTTTGTTTTTTTTTTTGGACCACCAAATAAGAAGTTTACACAAATGTCAATGAATTTGTATGTGGATGCTTACATAGATATATGTCTTATAATTTGTAATAAATAGTGTATACATTTTATAACTATAGCTGTATGGTACATATATATGAATGCATGTATGTTAGTAAGTAGGCATGTTTGTATATAGGAGAATTTTTGTTTATGTTAAAGAAACTAATTGGCATATGGTTGGGTTAAAGGAATATTACGTTAATACCACATCTAGAGTTGACTTTAATGGAACTGTAGTTAAAGAACTTAGGATATGAGTTAAGTTTGGGCTTTATTGTACTAGTTTTAATTATATTCCACAAGAACATATTAATTTGAAAAGTTTAAAAAGGAAAGTTTAACGTGATCCTGAGGTGGATCTAGGAATCATGATGTACCGATTCGAAGGGAGTATCTTACGCTGAATCTTGAACAGTTCTTTATTTAGAAGAAGGAAAAGTTCAAAGAAGAATTATATCATATGCAGGCTCTTATAGAGCTGATTCATAGCCACGTGATTTTAACTCCTTAGCTCATAAATGGATCATTTTTGTTTATATTCGATGATATATGAAAAATTGTTATATGTATGTAAATATTAAACTTCATGAATTAGACTTCCCGAAAAGCGGAACAGTAACGATGGCACATTTCGATAAAAATTCCAATTATACCGATCTCAAAATTAAACTCCATTGGCTTTTAGGATACGAATTTTGTATCCAATTTTTCTAAAATTTCTTAAGTCGACTTTATAAGTTGAGGATCTCAACTGCAAAATTGCAAATTTTGCCCATGAACATTCCACTAAGGAACAGAAAGTTTGCACAAATACTTTTTATTAGTGTAGGTCAGTTGGGATTGTAAATGGTCCAAATCGGTCCATGTTTTGATATAGCTACCATATAAACCGATTTTGGGTCTTGATTTCTTGAGCCTCTAGAGGGCGCAATTCTTGTCCGATTTGACTGAAATTTTGCACGTGGTGTTTTGGTATCTTTTCCAACAACTGTGCTAAGTATGATTCATAGTCTGGTATAGCTGCCATATAAACCGATCTTGGATCTTGATTTCTTGAGCCGCTAGAGGGCGACATTTCCCATCCCATTTCGCTGAAATTTTGTACAACGGCTACTCTCATGACTTTCAACATTCGTGTCTAATATGGTCTGAATCGATCTATATAGCTTGATACAGCTCCCATATAAACCGATCTTCCGATTTTGCTTTTTGAGCCCCTACAAGGCGCAATTCTTATCCGAATGGACTGAAATATTACACAATGACATCTACAAGGTTCAGCATTCAATTTATTTATGGTCCGAATCGAGCTATAACCTGATATAGCTCCAATAGCATAACAGTTCATAATCAATATTCTTTGTTTGCCTAAAAAGAGATACCGCGCAAAGAACACGACAAATGCGATCCGTGGTGGAGGGTATAAAAGATTCGGCCCGGCCTAACTTAGCACGCTCTTACTTGTTATATGTAGAACATATCTCGAAATTTAGTCAGACTTTAATTTGGATACCTATTGAAATATCAAATAGAACCTCCTAAGGTTTTCCTACGACAGGACAACAAATTTGGATTTTCACATCCTTACAAGGCCCTATCAAATAAAAAATTATATGCGAGTTATATCGAAACCTGTGCCAATTTTAATGACACATATTGGGACGTCAAATAGAACATCTCACGCCCTATATTGTAGAGATGTGATCAATATTGAGGCTTTTACTGTCTTAAAAGACCATATCGGATAAAGTATATATATTGGAGCTACATCTAAATCAGGACCGATTTTTATGAAATTTTGCGCACGTATTGAAGAATTCGAATCACGAATAAGAAAGTGATTCTAAGCCGATCGGTGTACTTATCAATGGGTTTAGCTCTTCTCCTTCTAAGCGTTGCAAACAAATGCACAAAGTTATAATACCCTGTACCACAGTGGTGGTGCAGGGTATAAACATCTCATGCAGAAGAAAGAAAAATCCATAAGATATCAAAACGCTTTACATTGTAACATCATCTTGACTGTCATTAGACTGTAAAAAGTGATTATTTCTTAAATCTACACTTATCAGAAAATCTAACATAAATAATTGCATAAAATTAATTCCCTTATAAAAGTTCTGAATTTTACTCTACAAACTTATCGGCAATCGACTAACGTTTATATAGGAAAAATAATGTTTATATACTGGATTAAAATACGATGAGGCCAAAAATCGCAATTCCTAAGGCCGACTTCAAATCGCCGTAGCTTTGATGTAGAAAATTAAGATTTTTCTAAATAGTCCTTTACATTATAAGCTAACGACAACATGTTCTTGTGGCATGGTCATAGTGGGTTGGGAGTACATGGAGTTTTAAAGGCTTTGGCATAATTATTGTAGAAAAAATTGATTTAAATTAAGAAAAATCCTAAATTCTGATTGTTCTCCAAAATTCATGGGATATTTCATGAACAAATTATAAACAATTGACAGTTTAGTGTTAAGTGTTTTTTTTTTAATATAGTTAGTTTCACATTTATGTATGTATGCGACTGTAAATATGTCAATATAAGTGAACAAACAAAAGTGTTTTTGTAATATAATTAAATTTAATTCAATTCAATATTTATTTTAATAATAATAATAAATTTCTTCTATATAATATGTATATGAACGTCAACCAGTTTCGTTTTTATTTTGCCATTGCATTAAAATTTCTTTCTAAGCAGCACAACTTGATGAAGTACATTCACACGTTACCATTATAAGTATTTTGCATTGAAGAGTTTCTTTCATTCATGGTTTTCTATCATATTTACACTAAATATAATAATATGAATATTTTTATTTATATATTTGAATAAATTATTATTATAATTTTCTTGTGAATTCCCTAATAAAGTAGTTGCTTGTGTTTAAGATAATATTTTCTTGTTTATTGTGTATAAATTGTTTATGGAGCAGTTTTTGATGAGATTTTGGGAGGAGTAATGCAAAGTTATTGTTCTCTTCTATCGATAAAGGGAAACATATCAGTAGAGAGTCTTGGTTAAGTTAAGTTATTTATTTAATACCGTTTATTCTGAGCAATTTAGAGTTGTTTCTATATTCTGTGGGTTTTTTTGAAATTTTCTCATTTAATTAGTTTTTGTTTTTTAGAATTGGTCAGATTTTATTAATAAGCCTTAAGCATTCTAATCTCGAAGAATATTAGTTAAAGTTTGTATAAGGGTTTTTTTTCAATTGGATATCATTTTTAAAGAAAGATGGCTAAGGATACATATCATACTATAACTCACATGAGTCTCAATGGCATATAGAGGCATATAGACATTTTGCTATTTGTGAAGACAGGTGCGATATCTGCTATGGTGTCATAAAACAAACTTCTCTAAATATGATGCAAACTCTCTTTAAATAGATTCCTGTGATATTTCTCTGACGCTTAAAGATTTATGGTGCACTCAGTTCGGCTTATAGTTAGAATACTTTCGAGTGAAATTGAGAGACCTACGGCCATATTCACGAAACCTAATGAAGCCTTAAAAAGGTTTATATGACATTTCTATAAAGGAAATCAGTGAAACAAACCTATTTCAAAACTATACTACGGTTTGTAAATACTGGTTGTAACACCAATCTTATTCATTCCAACTGTTAAAGAAAAACTTTTAATCTTTTTGCGTTTTTTGTCAGGAGGAAACTTACACCCAAGTAATATAGTCTTTATAAATTCAGAATCTCATACATCAGTAGATCTGTTTATTTGCAAAATTTCCCCTGAACATTCCACTAAGGAACAGGGGCAAACTTCTCACATATCAATGAGTGTTGTCCGATTCAAGTTTAAGCTCAATGATAAGGGGCCTCCTTTTTATAGCAGAGTTCGAACGGCGTGCCGCAATATGACACCTTGTAGAGAGGTTTTTACATGGCATAGTACCTCACAAACGTTGCCAGCATTAGGAGGGGAAAACCAACGCTGAAAATTTTTTTTGATGGTCTCGCCAGGATTCGAACCCTGGCGTTCAGCGTGGCCTCACATGGTGAAAAGCGACACCTCTTTTAAATGCAGAATACTATCCTTATATTTCTAATCGAAAAACCGATGTACAGTCAATCAAATACATTTACGTACACTTCATTTATTCAACAAAAAACCAGCAAAAAATGCTCATGATGCAAAAATTTCGTAATATAACTTTTTCTAATTTGCTTAATCACACATTCATCTATCCAATATGTATAACTAAAATTCAGATATCACTCTTACTTGCACCTTAAGATCTATGAAAAACGAAAAAGTCTGTTTTGCGCTTTCTTTCTTTGGTCTTAAAATCTTATTGAGATGCCATTGCAGGATATTGTCCGGCTTTAGACCATCATTGTTTAATGCTTTCTTTTCAAAGAATAGCTTAGCAAAAGACATTTAAAAGTTAGCAAAAAGTGTGTTGTTGCTAGAAGCATTTGACTGGTTTCCTGCATCACGATTTCATTTTCGACCAAGAAAAATCATCAGCAGCAGATGTAAAATGGATCATGGTGCTTTACAACCATTCCAACTAGAGTAAGTTGTAAAGCACATATTTGAATTTGACTTGTTTTTTAAGCTCAATACTCTAGTTGGAATGGTTGTAAAGCACCATAATCCATTTTACATCTCCTGCTGATGATTTTTCTTGGTCGAAAATAAAATCGCGATGCAGGAAACCAGTCAAATGCTTCTAGCAACAACACACTTTGTGCTAACTTTTAAATGTCTTTTGCTGCACTATTCTTTGAATAGAAAACATTAAACAGTAATCGAAAGTCGGACAATATCCTGCAATGAGATCTTAAAAAGAAAAATAGCTAGAAAAATAAATCCAAAAAGTTTACGCACACAACTCACATCTCCTTTTCGATATTTTGGGAACTTTTGAGGAATTATATGGCAATTGACATTGTCGGTAAATAGTATATCCGATGTAATATGTCGAATATGTCAAGGAGCAGAAAATTCTTTGTAAATGCGAAAAATAATTATTACTGTATATTTGTAAAATATATCCTCAGTTGAAATTGAAAAACCCCATCCATATGTACAGAGAGTCATAAATAATTATATAAATGCTAACACTTTAGTCGCAAGGCTGGGATCAGGAAGACCTTATATATCATCGTCCGAGAAGGACGTTTCATTTTGGTCGCCAACTAAAACCAACTTTATGACAAGAGTAAGCCTATACAGGAGACATCGATACTCAAATTACGGTTAAAATCGTGAACCGACGAATGGAAACCACTCCCCATTCCGATAAAAAATATCTATATATTAATGGTGGGATTACATCCCTTTTAGTTGCCAAACAAATGAGTACGTAAACTTTTTAAATTGACTGTATGTATAAAGCTATATATAATGGATCATACTCAACTTAGCAGTAAGCAATTACGGTGTTCTTTCTGTTGTGTCCAAAGTATGCCGAAAAAATTTTCAGGAAATACAAGCATTTTAAGTTTTAAACTGAAGTTTTGATTGTAAATTTGAGGCCGTCCCAATCCCAAACACGTATAGCCATCGGAACTATATGGAACTCAAATGAAACACATTTGAGAGTAAAGCAGGAATCTGACATTTTAATTTGTGTTCCAGAATATGAAATACGATACTGGTTTTCATAATTAAGTTACATTAATTTACAATATTAGTAATAAAAATATGCAAAATATTCTAAAGTTCCCATATGAATGCGAATGTTTTTGAAATCAAGAACAAAAAGATTTTAATATGCTATGCTCTATGTTTTATGCATATAATATTAAACCATTTAAATAAATGCCTTCAAATGTAGAATGGATCGAATCATTATCAATAGTTTTAAATAATTTCTCATGTTGAATATAATTTTTAACAAAAGAACATTTTGATGTACTCAACGATTTTCTCGATGCATCAGTTGGGACTGATGAGTGATCAATTTTTAAAAGTTATGAAATAACTTTTTCAAGATCAAGATACTTCTGTAGATGGTGTATTGGTGTTTCAGGCATTGAGCATATTCATATTTGTGTATCGGTGAGTTTTAAATTTTGAGTATTTCCGTTTCCTTTACAACTGCGTTGCTTGATTTTCACTTTGAGGAGTCAGTAAGTGATTGCCCAGCAGGTATCTTCTAGTGCTCTTTTTTTATTATAATTTTATTTTGTTGTTTTGTAGTTTTGTTATGTTGCTAAATTTTTTTATTTTCGCTGCATCATTTGCCTGTGTGATTGTTTGTTTGTATACATAATCATATTTATATATAAGTAGAGTTTTTTTCATATATATATGCATATGGTACTTAGTGCTAATAATGCCGTTTGTGTGGGTGTATGTGTTATTGTAATATTGGCATTTTAAGCGTTGGATTCTTTCAGATTCTGTAACCGAGCCAATTGATTCGAGTCCAATTCTTCGGGTATACTAGCTCGTCCGCCCACCACTTGCTTGGGCGCATCCACATCGGCGGCCTGTTCTTGTTCTGACTCATCTACACTTTGTGGTCCTCCTCCTCCGCCGCCTCCGGCATTAGCAAAGGCATCATCGAAATTCGCATCAAAATTAGCCTCGAAGTTAGCCTCAAAGCCAGCGGCAGAATCTGATGGAGCAGCAGCATTGGATTTCTCATTGAATGGATCTTCAGCCTCTTCCAGGGGCTGGACGTCGGATGAATCATGCTCCTGGTCAGATGAGGGTAAGTCCTCTGGATTGGGTGTAGGCGAGGTTAGTGTTATTGATACACTTACAGCCTCTGGGGCTTCATTACCTTCAATTACTGGTGCTTTATCCGTTTGCCTGGTGGTCTGGTCTCCTTTCTTCGTCTTGCTTTTGTCATCACCACCGCCCGCGGCAGTCTCGGCTTTGCCATTGGAGGCCTCCTCGGCTTGACCATTACCTCTCTCTTCTATTGGAGGGAAAGATTTATCGGATCCGTCTTCAACCATAGGGGTTGCAGCGGTTACAATAATTTGTGCCATACCTAAATTTAAACTATTTCCTTTGTCCTTTGATACCTTGGCACCCAACGTGGGCGCAGCGAATGACGGTGGTGGCTGTGAGGGTGGTGGGTTACCATCTTCCTCGATATCGTCCTGAAAATTAAACATAAATTGATTTGATTAGCACAATTTGAATAACCAAAAGTTGCTGCAACTATTTTGTTAACAAGAAAATATAAATATTTGGCGTTAAAATCTAAGTTCGGTACTGTTATATGGAGACTATACTAAAACTTTGAACGAAAACTGAGACAAAGAGCTTCCAAATACCTAAAATCGGTTGGAATCTCTTAATGGGTGGGGGGGTACATCAAGATGACTGAAAACTAATATCAGGTGGCACCATCATATGGGCATGTACCTACAGTGGACCGATATTGAATATTTTTTGAAAGAATGCTTTCTGCTCGTTGAGAAACCAAAATGCTAAGTAACCTCCAAGAGGATTGGAAAAAATGGCAAATACCAAAAAAAAGTTATTTTAAAGCGTGGACTTTTCTTGTATCAAAACATAGACCATTATGACCCATTTTTAATACCAAAGATCTTCGAGGTAATGCAGCTATTTCTTTCTTAAAAATAGAAACGATTTTTTATCTTTGCTGGAGGTAGTATATACGAGGGCTGCTACATAAGTTTATGGCCTAGGCCACTACTTAATTGAATTCAGTTGTGGCCGACACTCACTCAAAGACTAATTCCATAAAGGTCGTACAAAAACGGCCGTTTTACCACAGAACATTGATGCCGTGCGTGAACTTATAATGCAAGATCGTGAGGCAGAGGCATCATTTGACACATCGCCCACCTGCACACATTCGATATTCCACGAACAGTTGGCCGTAAGAAAAGTTTGGTCTCGTTGGATTCCGCAGCGATTGGTGCAAAGAAATTGAAACAATGTTGAGGTTTTAGATAAGTTATATATTGGCGCGCCCCGGTAGCCGAGTTGGTAGCGTGCTTGGATTACCAGTGCAGGGGTCGTGGGTTCGATTCCCGCCAGAAGCCTTGTTCTGTCGCTACTGTGGTATCACAATGGACTTAAAATTGTCTATGTGAGTTTGTAAAGGACTGCCACTCTTACCTAACCTAACCTAACCTAGATAAATTATAAAACAATCTGTATCAATTTTCAAGCAAATGTGTTCAAATTGTAATAACTACGGCTCTATATGTGGAAATAGGGCGGTATATATGAATATGGAAACTGAATATAAATCTGAAACGATTTTGATGAAAATTGACAAATTTCCACAGTCATAAGAGACAAATGGCAATCGGTCAACAAATGACCCCAATATGGAAAGTCGGAATCTAGTTTGGGATCAAGCATAAACTTCTAAACTACTTCCACACAGACTTCCAACACGCATTTATAAAGGGATGAGACTTCCAGAATTTATTCCAGTAAGCCTGTAATAGAACACATTTTTTTAGATTGGAACCAAAAAATTATAAACTTAAACAAAACAAGTAAAAAGGCGTTAAGTTCGGCCGGGCCGAACTTTGGATACCCACCACCTCGGGTATATATGTAAAACACCTTTCGTCAAAATCCGGTGAAAAATGCATACCTTATGCCCCATAGCAGCTATATCGAAATATGTTCCGATTTGGACCAAATACTTATAAGTACAAATAATTTTTCAATTGCGTATAGCAAAATATTGGTCTTTTAAGTAGCTATATCTAAAATTAAACCGATTTGAACCATGTACTAAACGGATGTCGAAATGCTTAGCATAAGTCACTGTGTCAAATTTAAGTGAAATCGAATTTAAATGCGATTTTATGGGACCAAGACTATTGATCGGGATATCGGTCTATATGGCAGATCTGGACGGATCTGGATCAAATTTAAAAAGAATATCGAAGGGCCTAACACAACTCACCGTCCCAAATTTCGGCGTCATCGGACAATAAACGCGCGTTTTATGACCCCAAAACCTTAGATCGAGAGATCGGGCTATATGGCAGCTATATCCAAATCTGAACCGATCTGTGCCATATTGCAAAAGTATGTTGAGGGGCTTAATTTAACCCACCGTCCCCAATTTCGTACACATCGGACAATAAATGCGCCTTTTATGGGCCCAAAACCTTTAATCGAGAGATCGTTCTATATAGCAGCTATATCCAAATCTGGACCGATCTGAGCCAAATTGACAAGGGATGTCGAAGGGCCTAACTCTACTCACTGTCCCAAATTTCAACAAAATCGGGTAATAAATGTGGCTTTTATGGGCCTAAAATCCTAAATCAGGGGATCGGTCTATATGGCAGCTATATCCAAATCTAGACTGATCTGGGCCAAATTGACGAAGGATGTCGAAGGGCTTATCACAACTCACTGTCCCGAATTTCAGCAAAATCGGATAATAAATATGGCTTTTATGGGCCTAGGACCCTAAATCGTAGGATCGGTCTATATGGCAGCTATATCCAAATTTGGACCGATCTGGGCCAAATTGTCGAAGGATGTCACTGTCCCAAATTTCAGCAAAATCGGATAATAAATGTGGCTTTTATGAGCCTAAGACCCTAAATCGGAGGATCGGTCTATATGGCAGCTATATAAAAATATGGGCCAAATTGACGAAGGATGTCGAGGGGCCTTACATAACACACTGTCCCAAATTTCAGCAAAATCGGATAATAAATGTGGCCTTTATTGGCCTAAGACCCTAAATCGGAGGATCGGTCTATATGAGGGCTATATCAAGATATAGTCCGATATAGCCCATCTTCGAACTTAACCTGCTTATGGACAAAAGCTGAAACTTTGCACAGAATCTTGCAAAGTTTCAGCTCAATATCTCTATTTTTGAAGACTGTAGCGTGATTTCAACAGACAGACGGACAGACGGACGGACATGTCTGGATCGTCTTAGATTTTTACGCTGATCAAGAATATATATACTTTGTAGGGTCGGAAATGGATATTTCGATGTGTTGCAAACGGAATGACAAAATGAATATACCCCCATCCTTCGGTGGTGGGTATTTTAACCCTCCCGGCATCTGACCTAAATATGGTTCAGATCGGACTATATTTATATATAGCTGCCATATAGACCGATCTCCCTTTAAAGGGTCTGAAGCCCATTAAAGTTTTATTTATTCACGATTTTGCTGAAATTTAAAACAGTGGGTTATTTTAAGCCTCCCGACATCTGACCTAAATATTGTTCAGATTGGACTACATTCGATTTCGCTGAAATTTGGAATAGTGAGTAGGTTAAGGCCTCTTAACATCCCACCTAAATATGGTCCTGGTCGGACTATATTTAGATATTGCTGCCATATATACCGATGTGCCGATAAGGGGACTGAAGCCCATAAAAGCTTTATTTATTACCCGATTTCGCTGAAATTTGAAACAGTGAGTTTTTCTGAGCCTCCCGATATCCGACCTTAATATGGTTCAGATCGGTTTATAATTGGATATATCTGCCAAAAATACCAATATATATATTAGACCACTCAATGTCCGCGCCGAATTTGGGTGCTTAAGTTATCCAATTTTCACCGGATTGTGAGGAAAAGGGGTTTACATTTATACCCGAGGTGGTGGGTATCCAAAGTTCGGCCCGGCCTTAATGCCTTTTTGCTTGTTTCATTTCTGCCTATGAAGAGAAGTCGCGCAAAGTATTTATCAAATCGTATCCATGGTGGGTGAATAGGGAGGATGTAAAAAATTCGGACCAGCTGAACTTATCACGTTTTTCTCATTTTTGCTGACAAAGTTCCTTTGATTTATTAAATTTATTTAAATTACATATCCGTTTATTTTTCTTTTAAAATATAGTTGCCAGCTCTAATATCACAACACTCGGGGAAAAGGGAAAAGTGCGGCTTTCAATCATTAAAACGGAGGTAAACAATTACGATGTTGACTTCTTAGATCGGAATTGGAATTACCCAACTGAAGTTGTACTCAAATAGTTGGGGGGTTTTATTTGGGTTCTTAACCAGATGGAAGTCAAATGGATTAAATTGGAAAGTTATGGAAATCATGTGATAACAGCCGATAACACTTGATATAAAATGTAGAGCACAAAACACCGCCCGGTTGAGATTGTATTTAAAAAGGATGAGCAGTTTATCATTACTAACACTAATTCATCAATGATCTCTATATTCTATTTTTCTGATGGCCATCACATAATAGGCAATGCTTATATATGTCAGCATATTAAATATATTTTACATAGCTTATAACATAAAAATAAACTAAAAAATTTTAATATTTTGAATCAATATACAATATGGCAATATTTTTCTTATAATTTACCTCGTCTCCTTGCTCTTGGATGAGTACTGATGTAAGCATTAAATAGAGATAAAATTTTCATGAAACAAATTTTTTAAACAAATAACTTATGTAGCTAGATTTTCTATACGTTATGGTTGTATATAAGTAGAAAAAATATTATTATTATTTTTGAAGTAAAAGAAATACAAACTATTACAGTGTAGGGGATCAATAAATGGAACAACGTTTACATTGGATGTTCTACGGCATTTTATATATCTTGGGTAAAAATGGAAAGTGAACAACACAATATCATGTATATTGTGCAAATCACATGCATTTCTTTCAACGTGCTGGGATGTGTTTTTTGTCTTTATATAGAATATTTATATAGAGAAAAAATATTGAAAAAAAACATTACAACAAATAACGTCAATTTTGTTTTTTACTTTTCATTAAAAAGTACGGTAACACAAAAGGATCAAAGCAATGTATGGTCTTTGCTTTAGTTATTGTACCGATAACATTTAAATGCATAGACAAAATTAACCTACACAGAAAAAAAATAAAAATCGGATTTAATCACGAAACTAATTGATCCAATTAATTTTTTATTTTAAACTGCTTTAGTCACGAAAATGATAATTTTAATCACAGTTTTTGAAAAAAAAAGATTAAAACATTTTTTCAATTAAAAAGGTTACATATTCAATTAAAAATTTGATTGAAAATTTTTGAGATTTCCAATTTATTTTTTATTCCATCCAATTAAGAAATTTTCAATTAATTTATTAATTGATCCAATTAAAAAAAAAATAAAAAACAATTTTTAATCTTAAACAGAATTATTTGCCAGCAATTGCATTTTGTGATAGAAAAAACATCAAATTTGTATTAATTTTCATCCAGAAAATTAAAAGATCTTCTTCCCACATTTCAGATATCATTGGTTGGAATTCGATTATGAGATAGTCCACGATGTTAATTGTGTGTTACACTATGTTTTTGAGCAACTTCATTTGTCATTATCTTGTTTCAGTCTTCGACAAACTCAGCCATTAACCAGTAAGGAAAGCAAAAGTCGGGCGGAGCTGACTATATAATACCCTACACCGCCGAGTCGACGTTAAACTTTTAATATATATCACTTATATCTAAATTTAGTCAGTCTTTAATTTTGCATACCTATTGAAATATGGAATAAAACCTTCTACGATTTTCTTACGATGGTACGAAAATTGTGGCTTCTACAGCCTTAGAAGTCGAAACCCATGAAAGATATATATGGGAGTTTTATATAAATCTGATTAGATTTTGATGACAATTTTTGCATGTATTGCGACTAATATTGTGGCTACTACAGCTTTAAAAGGTCATAACGGATGAAAGATATATTTGGGAGATATATATAATTCTGACCCGATTCTGAAGAAATTTTGCACACATATTGGGACGTTACAAAAAACACTTCGGGCCAAATTTGGTAAAGATCGGACCAAAATTGTGCCTTTTACAACCTTAATAGGTCAAATCGGATGAAAGTTATATATGGGAGCTATAACTAAATCTGAACCGATTTTGATGAAATTTTGCACACGTATTAAGACGTCATATATATCATGCTAAATTTGGAAAAGATCGGATCAAAATTGTGCCTTCTACAGCCTTAATAGGTCAAATCGGATGAAAGTTATATATGGGAGCTATCTCTAATTATGAACCGATTTTTTTCAAAATCAATAGCGTTCGTCCTTAGACCCAAAAAGATACCTATGCAAAATTTGCGACCTGTACCTTGATTACAAGAATACATAGGCAGACGGTTATAGCTTAATCGAATTACGAAGGGATTCTAAGCCGATCTGTATACTTATTGATGGGCCTAGCTCTTCTCCTTCTTAGCATTGAGAACAAATCCACAAATCTATAATACCCTGTATCACAGTTGTGGTGTAGGCGTTCAAATGGAAATAAACTGTGTGAACTTTGTTCTTTTTTCAATAAGCAAAGGACACACATCGGATGGGGATGTAGTACAACCAAAGCCGTGGTGAGCATTTGGCTGATATTTTGCTTGGCACATAATTGTCACAGATTGTTTAATGGAGTATTCAACACCCTATTATTATTAAAGGCTCTATTACACGGCATATAGTTGTCTTATGACATAAGAAGGGAAAAATTTTTGTAACTGGTTTCAGTCGTTTTCTTTACCCCAATCCAAATTTCATTACGATACCTCTTCCCAAACTCGAGCTAGAATTTTTCTAGGGCAGCTACAATATATTCTTGGATATTTTTCGTCGTTTATGGGTTAATGCAATTTTCTTCAAAGATGGAATCGCAATGTAATTTTTTCAAAAGATAAAATATTTTGTGAAAAGTTATTAAAAGTTTCTTTAAGCCAAAATCTTCATGGAATTTTCTCGCCAACAAATTTTTATATTAAAATTGTTTCGAAAGACAAACAATTAACAATAATTTTTCTATAACATAATTGTATATGAATGTTCTTTTAATTCTTATTTTATTTAATTAAAATTTTGTCTGTAGAAAAAATATTATTTAAAAAATGACTTAAATGAAATAATTTGCTTGTTAGTCTGAAAAACTTTTCCAAAGAATAATTAGTAACTTTTCGCTTTGTTTCTCTTTCGAGATGAGCTCACTGGTCGAAGATTTTGGCAGTGGAAAAGGAAAGCCAGAGATCACTCCACACACCAACCACTATGGGACGCGTTTCGTCATTTGGTTTGAATAGCTCATCGGCCATATTAGGAGTGGAGGCTTCAAGGGCCAAACATTGGTAGATCGTACTTATGAAGCGGGACACTAACACAAGTCCTGCACCTTTCATACTAGTGTGACACTTTCACTACACTTTGAAGGCTTTGAAAGATTAGGATCAGCCTATTAACAGTGTGTTGGCAAATGCAAATTTTGGGCATGATAATTCCACTAAAGAACAGGGGCAAACTGCTCACATATCAATGAGTGAGTCCGAACGGAGTGCCGCAGTGCGACACCTGTTTGGAGAGAAGCTTTACATGGCATAGTACCTCACAAATGTTGCCAGAATTTTGGCCATTTTCGATTTTGAACAAAATAAAATCCCCGGAAAAAAACTTCAGAGTATATGTTCTCATAGTGGCTATCCAAGGTTTAGCCCGACCACCGTCGTTTGTAGCAATTACTCATTTTGCCTATTATTATCAATATCATCTTTGTACCTTACAATTTGTGGAATTTATAATATATCGATATTAACAGAAATCTTTTCAAAGAATTTGTTTCTAATACTAAAAACATATTAAGATGCTATCAGACGATATGTATTTTTCATCTATCCATATGAGTTTTTTTTATATGTATAGAGCTCTCATCCGCCTAAATTTGTCATATGTACTGCATATATTTTTTCCAAATACATCTACATGGAAGACCGATGAAAATAGAGACCGATCTAATCAAAAAAATTTTATTATTTATTTCAATATTCGTTATTCCAATAAATGTTTCATACGTATCAAACGAAGTTGACAACTGTCATCTTTCAACTTTGCCATGGTATGTAACAAATATATGTCGTCTGATAATACATTTAAAAAATCCAAGTAACAAAATCAAATCAAAACTATGGGGAGTAAATTGTATATGGAAAAAAACTAAACTATTCTATAAAAGAGAGTAATATCAATAAAAAGAGAGCAAAGTATAAACACATTGACAACGCAACAGAAGAGAACAAAATTTACCCTTTTTGGCAGTGCTTTTATTCGGTGCTTTAAACGAAAGGATTAGAGACGGATATTTTCGAAACAAAATACACTTAAAGCGGTAGGCAGTACAATCAAGAAACGAAAAATTTACAATTGAAAGAAATTTCAAATCAAAAGAAAAAACACACACGAGGTAAAAACAATAGCAACTCTTAGTTGATTGTTAGAGGAAACGGAAGAGACTTATTTGGAGGATTAAAAAATACAACGATGATAGGCATCACAGCCTACGCCGTTGCCGTATTGTTGTCGCTGGTTTTTAGGCTGCAAAGAAATTAAAATAAAAACCCACAGGACACGCACAACAAACGAAGAGGATAACACCCACACGCACACAGTAAATACATTGAGATATAAAAGGAATATAAAAAACTTCGGGGAGGAAAAAGAGATACATTTTTCTCAAGCTATGGCAACATTGGAAAATTTTGAAAAGTACAAAGAATTTTCGGTAAATCATTAAGTAAAATATTATTTTTAGATCTTTATAAAAAAACAACTAAAGTTAATTATAGTCAAGAAAGACAGAGAACTGAAAAGGGAAACATCAGAATTGAAATGTCATTGTAGATGTCTTCAGAGTTTAGACAGAAGACCAACACGCTTACACACTCATGGCCCTAGGGAGGAGGCTCTTCATGTACAGAGTGTTGTTGGAGGTTTCTCATGGAAGGATTTTTTTTTCTTTGTTTTTTACCTCTTAAGATATACAGAAAAGCAGGAGGATTATAATAGTAGGTTATGATTTTTTTTTGAAATAAAAATGGGGGAAAAGTTGTTGTAGTCAAAGATGAAAAACCAAATAAATCGAAATAAAGTTTAGTCGATAAAAACCCAAATACCAACTTAAGAATAATTTGAGGCATGATGTTGTTCATTGGATATTATACGAAAAAGAACCAAAAAAAATGAGAATGTTAACAAGAAATCATCAAAAACTATATGGTAGAGAAGACTAAGGGTATAGTGAGAGAGACATGAAAAGTACACAAAATATCTTAATGGTGTCTTCGCTGTTGGACAATTACCTGGAGGAGGCATGCTGGGCGCAGCGCCATTGGGTATGTAACCACTGTCGTCATCTGGAAGAAAAGAAAATGGAATGAAAAATCCATACAGAAATTTTGAAAAGTCAGCCAAAGTCGAGACCCCATACCACTCGTTGTATTTTGTATTCAACACATATTGTTAAATATTTCGTTGAAACAGTTAAAAGTAGAAATTGTTGCCATTCAGGTACTGCGGGGAGAGTGTTGCCCTATGTAAGTTTAAAATTAATGATAAACCCCCATTTACACTGCTCATTAAATCCGGATTTAAGACTGTGGTCAACTGATTTTACAAAGATGATCCAGCCATTAAATCCAGATTTAAAGAGCAGTGTAAACGGGGTATAAGCGATTTACTTTCAATAGCCGAGTCAAGTCGTCGCGCCACTAAGTGGTGTACCGGTTCAACCGGTTTTTATTGATAATATTTACTTCTTTTTTTTAGTGGCAACCTCACACAACCCTCTTCTAATCTTGAAATATAAAGTGATCTATTTTCGTCACATGATCATTTTGAACTCTTTGAATACTGCAAACAAATCTTAGTCTATACGAACATAGAAACTTACAAAAAAATTTAGATTTTTTATCTTAAAACATATGGGACCCTTCACATAATGTAAGCAAAAATACTTCAACCTCTTTACTTTACTCGTTTTAACTCTCCGCCAATTATTGCATTCATCAAGTGCATAGTGTGGCCACACAATTACTGGAACACTTGGAGCAATGTATCTTAGGCACCGGTTAAGGCAAGCTGTGGTCTACTGTTAAGTCGCTCTCGAACCCCGGTAGACGGAATGACAGGACCACAGTTACTTTTGGCGAAGTAACCGTGACTGATCCGAAGAGAATTTATTGTGCATCCCGAGAGTGACAGGGCAAGGCTATTCGCCGTATCCGTGGTCTCCGAGCTGATGGACATCCATCACAATTTACCATGGGCGAAGTAACGAATGTCACCCATGGCGCCAAATCATCCAAGGCGTTAGGCCCCGACGGAATCTCTACATTGATGTTGAAGAATCTGGATTTACCTGGAGTTGAGTACCTTACTACTCTCCTCAACCTGTCTTTGAATACTCTTATAGTTCCTGATGTCTGGAAAATGGGCCAAATCCGGCCACCAAGTGTTCCAAAATACTTGGTGTCACATTTGACAGCTCTTACACATTCTTCCCACATGCTACAACAATTTGCGATGAAGTCAAAAGTAGAAACATGGTCGTCAAGTCACTTGCTGGGAGCATGTGGGGTGCAGACAAAGAAACCTTGTTGACCACGTACAAAGTAATTGGCCGGTCTGTGGTAAGTTATGCAGCGCCGGTGCGGTCTCGTCAGCATTGTGAATAATATTCAGATCTGTCAGAATGCCGCCCTCCGAACTGCGACGGGCTGTCTCCTCAGTTCTCATGTGGACCACCTCCATCAGAAGACAAAGATCCTACCAGTGCGAAGACATAACTATATGCTGTCTTTGGGCTGTTATCGCAGAGACCATCCAAATCATCATCTTGTGGATAGATATCCACCGCCCAGAAGCCTTAAGGTAGATCTACATGATCTAGAGCGTGAGGTTCAGCGCTACAAGGGAGAACCAATATTCGCAGACACGGTAGCAGATGCGGTAAATGGCTACCGGATGAATGTAGTCCTTGGAGAATGACCGCCTCCCAAACTGATCCCCGCCGGCAAACCAGAGAACTTCTGGCTCAATTACGTTCCGGAAGATGCAGTCGCCTCAACTCCTACAGAGCAAGGATTGATGACGATGTGCACAATGTATGTCCCGATTGTAACCAGGGACCGCACGATACACGTCACCTGTTAAACTGCCCAGTCAGACCCACTCGACTCAGACCCAGATCCCTGTGGACGTACCCCATCTTATTCGCAGAGTTCCTGGATCTTGACACTCAACAGAATCAAGCAGACGAAGAAAGAACAAAACAAACTGCTACAACAACCCAATTACTTAAACCGTTAAACAGCAAACGTCGATGTCTACAGCCGCATCTTAAGCTAATGACTAACATTCATGCCAAAGAACACCTAGTAGGGTCACACACATACCCTTTCTCTCGCACACACCAGTCACCTCTCTCACTCTCATCACCAATACTCCTACCTATGACTTTGCATTCACACAAATAACGGATGCTTAAGTAAAAAGCAACAACAATTTGCTATATTTCTACTTCGTTTTCTCTTATTGAAAATTTATTCCTCATATTCATCGATTTGATTTTCGGAAAATTAATTTTCCTAAATATTCTGAACATCTCTGGAAAAATATCTTTCGATTCATTAAAATGCATTCAGTGGTTTGGCCGTAATATGTACCACAAACTCATTTAATAAAACTCAACTACTGCATAAGACCCGTAGTAATAAAATTTTTGCCTTGTTGTGCAGGCTCGCAAAACATATACAAACAACAACAACAAAAATGCAAATGCCTTGCACGCCAAAGCCGAACTTTAAAGAATTTGCCGATCTACATGCCAAGTAGGGCCACTTCACTCTTCCCCCAGGTAGTGATACTCTTTCTCTCGCACCAATTATTTCTCTTACTCTCATGTATGCTCCCACCCATGACTCTGCATTCACACTAGAAATGTGGGAGTGAGTGATTTTCCACCCACTCTCACAAGAAAAAAATTTTACTCACGCACTCTCACGAAAGAGAGAGAGAGAGACACTCATGTCAAATTCTTTGAATGACTTCTATAAATATATATTGACTATATCAAGTTATTGACCGATATGGACTTGTCGTGGCTGTTAGAAGTCATAGAAAAGATAACATTCGAAATTTCAGGCAAATCGAGTAATAATTGCGCCCTATAAATTAGAGATTAATTTCAGCCAAAGCGGATGAGAATTACGCCTTCTAGAAGCTCAAGAAGTCTAATGGGGAGATCGGTTTATATGGCAGCTACATCAGGTTATGGAACGATTTTAACCATACTAAGCACAAATGTTGGAAGTCCTACCAAAACACCACGTGCAATATTTCAACCAAATCGGATAAGAAGCTCAATAAGTCAATACCCAAGAACGGTTTATATGGCAGCTATATTAAACCATGGACTGATTTGGTCCATTTACAATCCCAGCTGACCTACACTAATAGGAAGTATCTGTGCGAAATTTCAAGCAACTAGCTTTACTACTTCGAAAGTTAGCGTCCTTTCAAGAATATTTATATTCTTTTTGTGGTCTTGGACATATATTTCGAGGTTTTACAAACGGAATGACGAAATTAGTACACCCCTATCCTATGGTGGAGGGTATACAAATTTCCTATATGTTATTTATATTCGAATTGCTAGCAAAAACGGATGGAGAGTCTCGAAAAGCATGACCAAAATAGTACAAAAACATGAAACTTGGAATATATTTAGATATAGCTGCCATATAGACCGATCTGCCGATAAAGGGTCTGAAGCCAATAAAAGCTTTATTTTTTATCCCATTTCGCGAAAATTTTAAACATTGTGTTGTTTCAAGCCTCCCGACACCCGCTCCAAATATGTTTGAGATCGAACTATATTTAGATATAGCTGCCACATAGACCAATCTGCCGTTTAAGTGTCTGAAACCCATAAAAACTGCCCAATTTCGTGAGCCAGCCGCCATCTGACCCAAATATGGTAAAGATCGGACTGAATTGAGATAAAGCTGTCGTAATGCCGATTAAGGGTCTCAAGCTCATAAAAGCTTTATTTATTACCCGAAATTTTAAACCTGCTCACTGTTTAAAATTTCAGCCAACAGGCCGCCCAACATCCGACCCAAATATGAGCCAGATCAGATTATATAGATATAGCTGCCATATAGACCGATCTTCCAATTTAGGGTCTTAATTCCATAAAAAACAGATTTATTGCCTGAAAATGTTTCTTGTACTACATGAGTTCTCGGGACCAGAATAAGATATGATCGAGACCAGCCCCTATTAAGATATAACTACGGATATAGTAGTGGAGTTATAATAAAATAGGATGATTATTATATCCTTGTTGAATTTGGCCCAGATCAGTCCAGATTTGGTTATAGGTGCCATATAGAACGATCTCTCGATTTAAAGTCTTGGCCCTATAAAAAGCTCATTTATTATCCGATTTCGTTGAAATTTGACGCAGAGACTTATGTTAGGCTTTTCGACATCCGTGTCTTATATGCTTCAGATCGGTTTATATTTGGATATAGATGCCAAAAAGACCAATATTTCGTTCTACAAAATTGAACAGTGACTTATATTTATTAGACCACTCTATGTCCGTGCCGAATTTGGATGCCAAGTTATCCAATTTTCACCGGATTCTGGCGAAAGGGGGTTTACATATACACCCGAGGTGGTGGGTATCCAAAGTTCGGCCCGGACGAACTTAATGCTTTTTTACTTGTTTTTAGTATATGGAAAAAAATTGTTTGTTTCATTCGAAATCTGTCTCTGTCTTCAGATTACAATAGTGGTATAGGGTACAATTGATTTTTTTCTGCATTAAACTTACCCGCAGTATCTTGAGAACCAAACATATCCTCTGTCAATTCGTGGGCATACTCTGGCGGCAATGCTGGGGCAGGTGGAAGTGCGAAACTGGGTGGTGCTGTGGGTGGTGGTGAATCTTCGCCACCCTCCGTTAAAGGTTCCCCATTCTCATCGCATTCTTCCACAACCAGAGAAGGGAAATTACCAAATTTACCCTCCAATTCACCTTCCCACCAGCCATCATCTACGCCATGGGCTGTCTTTGTTACAATCTTAATAATTTGACCCTCCTCAAACGTCAATTCATCCTCGGCCGTGGCATCATAATCGTACAAGGCAATGCAATACATTATGTCGGATTTCTTCTTTTGTGGTGCCATAATGACTGACACCTGGTCGGGTGATTGCATGGAGTCCACTGTTTGATCCTCCGTGTCAACTGTGTAATCGACAGATGAGAAAGAGATCTGCGAACGTAATTGATTAGCCGCACTACCATTGCCAGCAGCATCCTGTTCGATGTCCAAATAATTGTGGGGTACGTAGCCCTCCTCGCCGCGATAATTGCGTGCTCTTAACCAGCCATCACCATCGCCCTCGCCAATCACCTCCAATTGTTCATTCTCAACTATGGTCAATTCATCGGGATTTTGAGCCTAGATATTAAGGGAAAAGCGGCGATTAATCAAAAAAAGCAATTTTTTGGGTTAGAGGTTTTTCAAATACTAACAGTATAGCTGTATAAAGCTGTACACTTGAAAATAGCCTCTTTGGGTTCAGGAACAATGGGCTCTTCAGTTTCCTCCTCTTCATCGTCACCGCCCCAATTCACCTCAGTGGGATCCTCCCAAGCACTACTGGTGGTCATTGCAGCCATTGCCGGCATTTGAGTGGTAGGCTCTGGTATGTTTTCCTCCGTTTCTGTAAATTGGCATACAAAGTCAAACAATTAAAGTCGTATCAATTATACTAGCAAAAAAGATATGTGTCCGAATTGGGACAAAACTTTCTTAGGTTTACAGATAATCAAATACCAACGCAATTTTTAATGGCATATTTTCTTTCGTGGAAAAAATTCTGTGAAAATTAAATGTTTTAATGTTTTAATCAACAATTTACCTTCATCACTATCGCTGAAAGTTCTGTCGCGAGTAAGTTGAGGTTCCTCCTTGGCTCCAGATGTCGCAGGAGCTGGAACTCCGCCAGCAGCTTCCTCTTTGTCGCTATCATAAAATGAATCTGAACTGGGATTTTCCTGCAAAATAAAAATTGCATGAGAAAAGCGATCTAAAATATAACTCCCTTCCCTCGTTCAACTCACCCCTTGCCCTGAAGCATCAGTACGCATTGAAATTGAACTGGCCGATCTGGTTAACTCTTGAGCACCCATAATTTCGGCTTCCTGGACCCATTCGTCTACATTAATACCTCCTTCACGCAGACTCTGCAAACAAGCTTCGGCCTTAGCTTTTTCTGTTTCTGATCTTCGTATCTGATCGCGGAACTCCTCAATTTTGGAATCCAAATCTGGACCGTTGGGATCATTTGGATCGCTGCGTTGCCCGGAATCCCTAAGAGCCTGACATATGGCCAACTTTTTGGCATTCTCCCTTATTGAAACATTTTCCTTAACCACTCGCCCAGCTAAATTCTTGGCTTCCTTTGTCAAAGTCTCAGCAGCCGATTCATGTTCTGTGGTTACTTTACGCACTGGATCATTGTCGCAAGGTTCAAAGTCATATTGAATGTGTTGCTTGAGTACCGGATAGAATAGGTAACAGCATTGCAAATTGTATTCCCGTGTCAATTGTTGGGCCTGGTCACGAATCTTGCCAAATGAATTTTGTGTAGCCGAGCAGGTTAGCAATTCGGTGCGGCCCATCAGGGTCAAATACTCAGCCACTCGCTCGAACACATAGTTCTCCATGGTGGTCATGGTAGTCTGCAAGTCAACCGTGAAATAACGATTCTGATGGGCATTGGCCGCAGCCAAACTTAATATGTAATCATTGCGAGCTCCCGTCGACTTCTCCTCAAGCAATTCCTTACGCGAGGTCACTCGAGCACTGTTCTTCTGCAGCGACGTAATAGATTGGAAAAATGAGCCTTTTTTCTTCTTCAATTTCTCCTCAATGTCCCGAGCTTTGTCACGCACATCGTGGGCACAATGCTCTTCATCGAAATATTGTTTTTTGGTTTTATCCAAGTCGCCCACACTCAGATGCAGCTCCTTCTGGACATTCACAATGTAGGACAGCGATCTTTTGGCAATGCCCAATTTGTAGTCCCTCAAGACTTTGGCCTCATCGGCAATTTGCTGTTGAAATACTTCAATGGCAGCGAGGCGAGCACGAGCCAATTTTTCATTCTCTTCCAAAACTGTGCGCCAAACGCTCCACATGTTCCTATACGTTTAAGGGTAAATAAATGGGAAAACATTTATCAATGAAATGGAGTGAAATTATTTCATTAGGGGGTGTGTATTTGGGGTACTGATAGCTAAAGCGAACAATTCTATTGTGCCATTATCCACCCCTAAAATAAGTCATAAATGCGCCACAATGAATGGATTCGATACTGGAGGGTAAATAACACAAGCTCTTCCATTCCTAATTAAATACAAAGTCGACATTTTGTCAAAGGTAAAAAGCATTTAGCATAGAACCTTTTTTGGTTAAATGGCAAATTTCTTTAAATAGAAAGTTTTTGCATGGCATAGAACCTCACAAATGTCGCCAGCATTACTAGGGGAAAAACACCGCTAACATTTTTTTCTGATGGTCTCGTCAGAAGAGATGGGTCTATATGCCAGCTATATCCAAATCTGGAACGATCTGGGCCAAATTGAAGAATAATGTCGAGTTGCCTAGCACAGCTCACTATCCCAAATTTCAGCAGAATCGGATAATAACTGTGGCTCTTATGGGCCTAAGACCTTAAATCGGCGGATCGATTTATATGGCAGCTTATTCAAATCTGGACCGATCTAAGTCAAATTGAAAGAGAATGTCGAAGGCTCTAGCACAACTCACTGTCCCAAATTTCGGTGCCATCCGGCAATAAATGCGCCTTTTAGATCGGTCTATATGACAGCTATATCCAAATCTGAACCGATCTGGGCCAAATTGTCGAGTTGCCTAGTACACTGTCCCAAATTTCAGCAGAATCGGATAAAAACTGTGGCTCTTATGGGCCTTAAATCGCCGGATCGATCTATATGCGGGCTATATCAAGACATTGTCCGATACAGCCCATCTTCGAACTTAACCTATGGACGAAAAACGAATCAGCAAAATTCAGCTCAATATCTCTATTTTTAAAGACTATAGCGTGATTTCAACAGACGCGTCCGTCCGTCATAAACTATATATAAGCTATTGTATATAGCATGTGAGCACCGCAATAGGTTTCTATTCTTATAATCAGTACTCGCAAGCGACAACCTTAACGGTTCAAAGTTGCGAGTTCTCCGAGAGGAAACATTAAATGTTATCTCGGTTGTCAGGTGTGGAGAATCGATTAGACCCCGTAGTATTTTAATGATAAATAATGCTCTCAACATAAAACGTCTTCGGCGGACATGCAAATCTCTATGCTACGATGGCCTCATATGCACATATACACTAAATTGACAGTTTCGCACGCATTTACTCGAAATTAAAATCGATTCAGAATTAGATATAGCGTCCTGATAATGATATTTTAATAGTAATGCCATATTGTCCCGATCGGCATACATGCTCACGGAAATTAGATACGTACTTTCTCAATGTCTTTCATTTAAGTGCCACATTATCCTGGTAGCCTGTATGTCCTTTAGGGGGATTTTCTTTTTATACCCACCACCGAAGGATGGGGGTATATTCATTTTGTCATTCCGTTTGCAACAAATCGAAATATCCATTTCCGACCCTATAAAGTATATATATTCTTGATCAGCG
Source organism: Stomoxys calcitrans (assembly GCF_963082655.1). Lineage (NCBI taxonomy): Eukaryota > Metazoa > Arthropoda > Insecta > Diptera > Muscidae > Stomoxys > Stomoxys calcitrans. The sequence continues at coordinate 254,918,186 of NC_081552.1, read as the reverse complement.
TAAAAATCTAAGATCATCTAGCGTCATGTCCGTCCATCTGTCTGTTAAAATCACGCTACAGTCTTAAAAAATAGAGATATTGAACTGAAACTTTGCGGAGATTGTTTCCATAAGCAGGTTAAGTGCGAAGATTGGCTATATCGGACTTTATCTTGATATAACCCCCATATAGACCGATCCGCCGATTTAGGGTCTTAGGCCCATAAAAACCACACTTATTATCCGATTTTGCTGAAATTTGGGATGGTGAGTTGTGCTAGGCCACTCGACATCCTTCTTCAATTTGGCCCAGATCGGTACAGATTTGGATATAGCTGCCATATAGACCGATCTCCAGATTTAAGGTCTTGAGCCCATAAAAGCCACATTTATTATCCGATTTTGCCAAAATTTGGGACAGTGAGTTGTGTTAGGTCACTCGACATCCTTCTTCAATTTGGCTCAGATCGGTTCAGATTTGGATATCTCGCGATTTAATATTTTGGGCCCATAAAAGGCGCATTTATTGTTCGGTTTTGCCAAAATTTGGCATAGTGAGTTGTGTTAGGTCCTTCGACATTCTTCTTCAATTCGGTCCAAATCGATTCATATTGGGATATAGCTGCCATATAGACCGATCTCTCGATTTAAGGATTTGGGCCCATAAAAGGCGCATTTATTGTCCGATTTCGCCGAAATTTGGGACTGTGAGTTGTATCGAGCCCTTCGACATTCTTCTCAAATTTGGCTCAGATCGGTCGAGTTTTGGATATAGCAGCCATAGTGCCATAAAAGGTGCTTTTATTGTCCGATTTCGCCGAAATTTGGAACAGTGAGTTGTGTTGGGCTCTTTGACATTTTTCTGCAAATTGGCCCAAGTCGGTCCAGATTTGGATATAGCTGCCATATAGACCAATATCTCGATTTAAAGTCTTGGCCCCATGAAAGGCACATTTATAAACCGATTTCATTGAAATTTGACACAGTGACTTATGTTAGGCTTTTCGACCTCCGTGTCGTATATGGTTCAGACCAGTTTACGACACAGACCACTAAAAATATCAATATTTTGTTATACACAATTGAACAATGCCTTGTACTTATTTGGTCCTAATCGGAACATATTTCGATATAGCTGTTATGGGGCATAAGGTATGAATTTTTCACTTTTTTTTGTTCGGCCCGACCGAACTTACCGCCTTTCCACTTGTTTGGAAGTCATATGGTGGAAACACCAGGTTTAGCTTTGCTAAATTCGTTAATATCAGCCGTATATGAGAGAAGACAAGAACGAAGTGTAATGCAGCGTCATCGACAGAAACGCAAATCATCTTTTATTTACCAACGAATAAAGCAAAAATTAAATCTAAAATCCTCTTCGTGGAAGCAAACGGAAACTCTATTTGACAAATTAGAAAACTTTTCTCTCCCCTTAGATTCCCAATCACACAAATAGCCTATGCACGTGTACAAGTGTTGTAAAACTGCCTTTCAACTTACCATCGTTCCTCCATTCCTTCCATTTTAATATCCGGTATATTGGGTATCTTTTTGTTCAAATACTGCGAGGATATCTTCAGCAGAGCTTCACTGTAGGACTTTTCCACGGCGGATCGCTTGATGGTGAATTGTCGTATGTCCTCGAGCAAATCGCACTCATGTTGATTCTTCAACTGCAACTTGGCCACTTGTTCCGTGTGCAAATTCTTTAGGAATTTCACATAGTTACCCTAATTAGGCGCCCCATAAACACACACAGGATAAAGCAGGAAAGTCACCAAGATACGAGAGAGATATAGAAAACAAAACGAAAATATAAATCAGGATATGTGTTTGACAAACGAGGAGATTGAGACACCGATATAAACGGGAAAAACTGATGCAAGAATGACAGATGCAACGGATGACGTGTTAGTATAGTCATTTGTATAAGGATATAAAAGCATGAGTAACATTCAACCCATGCCAGTGTGTGTGGACTGTATGTGTTTATGAACTCATACGGCTAGGTGTTGTTTTCGAGTCGACAATAAAAGCAGTGATAGAAATAGATATAGTAACCAAAAGACATAAAGATAATAATAATAAAAAAGTCCACTTTGCATATAGAGGTGTTGGTAGTGGTGAGGTCAGTTCATATGGATATGCTTACCTTACGCGGTGGGGGCTGCATTTTTATTAGTGTGTTTCTATTTTTTTGTTATCCTAATATTATGTCCAAATTATGGATTGATTATTTTTTGTTGGTTCTTTCGAATTTCGATTTTCTTATTTTTAGCGGTTTTACGATTTAAATGTATATGTGTGTATGTATGTTTGTATGTCTGTGTGTCTGTCTTTTTGTGGGAGCGTTTATGCCTTTGTTTAACTGTTCCTTGAAAAGTCCTCCAGTTGTCAATTTGAGAGCATATAAATATGTGTGTGTATTTGTGTATGTGATTCTGGGTGTTGGTGCGTTTAAGCGTTAAGCATTTAGCGTTTTTTTTTTCTTAATTTATGATTGTTGTTTTTTTTTATTCAGCACAAGCAAGGGTACATTTTTCGTTTTTTATCTAAAAATACAAAAATAGATGTTGATACAATAAATTTACATATATATTGACAAATCATAGGGAAGAAAAACTATGAATAGCTTAATATAATAATATGTATGCATTGGGTTCGGCTAGGTCGACAACAATAAACCCTCCACCAAAGAGAAAGGCTTCATCGATATGCGATTATTCTTCTTTTTTAAACTAAACGAAAACAAAACCAGTATGGAAAGACAAAAGTCGGGCGGAGCCGACTATATAATACCCTACACCACCGAGTCTACGTTATACTTTTAATCTATAGCACTTATATCCAAATTTAGCCAGACTTTAATTTTGCGTAGTGAAATATCGAATAGAACCTTCTACGATGTTCTTACGATGGTACGAAAATTCGAAATTAAAAGTCGAAACGCATAAATGATATATACATGGGAGTTTTATCTAAATCTGATTCGATTTTGATTAAATGCACACGTATTGAGATATCAATTTAAACATCTATTAAACAATTTTGTACCGATCGGACCAAAATTGCCACTACAGCCTTAAAAGTCAAAGATATATATGGGAACTTTACCTAAATCTGGTTCGATTTTGATGACATTTTTTGCATGTAGTGCGACGTCGAATAAAACATCTCATGCAAAATTTTGTAAGGATGGAACCATAATTGTGGCTACTGCTGCTTTAAAAGGGCATATCGGATGAAAGATATATATGGAAGCTATATATAAATCTGATCCGATTCTGATGAAATTTTGCACACACACTAGGACGTCAAAAAAAGCACTTCGTGCCTATTTTGGTTAAGATGGGACCAAAATTTTGCCTTCTACAGCATTAAAAGACCATATCGGATGAAAGATATATATGGGAGCTATATATAAATCTGATCCGATTCTAATGAAATTTTGCACACATATTGGGACGTCACAAAAAGGACTTCGCGCCAAATTTGGTAAAGATCGGACCTAAATTGTGCCATATACAGCCTTAATAGGTCAAATCGGATGAAAGTTATATGTGGGAGCTATATCTAAATCTGAACCGATTAAGATGAAATTTTGCACACGTATTAAGACGTCACACGAAACATATTATGCAAAATTTTGTAAAAATCGGACCAAAATTAAAAGGGCACATCGGATGGAAGATATATATGGGAGCTATATCTAAATCTGGACCGATTTTTTTCAAAATCAATAGCGTTCGTCCTTGGACCAAAAGAGGGTCTTATGCAAAATATTGTGAAAATCGGGGCTCAAATGCGATTACAAGAATACATGAACGGACAGACAGACGGACATAGCTTAATCGAATCAGGAAGTGATTCTAAGCCGATCCATATACTTATCAATGGGTCTAGCTCTTCTCCTTCTTAGCGTTGCAAACAAATGTACCACCTCTGTAGTACAGGGTATAAACACAATTAAAACAAAACCAGTATGGAAAGGCAAAAGTCAAGTGGTGCCGTCTATATAATACCCTACACTTACCCTATAAGTGAAAATTGTGCAATACCACTATAACATCGCTATGTCTAATTCTTAACCAATGTTGATGGACTTTGGCATAGGTTTCCAGATAGGTAATACAACAATTTGTACTTATACATATATGAGAGCTGTATCTCCATTCGAACTGACTTTAATAAAATTCGCTAAACGTTTTTATACCCTACACCACCACTGTGGTACAGAGTATTATAAGTTTCTGCATTTGTTTGCAACGCTAAGAAGGAGAAAGGCTGGACCCATTGATATTTATACCGATCGACTCAGAATCCCTTGCTGATTCGATGTAGCCATGTCCGTCCATCCGTCTGTGAGTCCAGGTGCAGGTCGTATTTATTGTCCTATCGTCACGAAATTTTGCACATATCACTTTTTTGGTCCAAGGACAAACGCTATTGGTTTTGGTAAAAATCAGTTCATATTTAGATATAGCTCCCATATATATGTATCGGCCGATTTGCACTTAAATGACCGTAGTAGCTTCAATTTTCAACCGATCTGCTCACAATTTGCCGCAGATTGTTTTGTTGCTCATCTCAATATATCTACAAGATTTCATCAAAGTTGGTTCAGATTTAGACATAGCTCCCATATATATGTATCACCCGATTTGCACTTAAATGGCCATAGTAGCTACAATTTTCAACCGACCTGCACAAAATTTGGCACGGACTGTTTTGTTACTGATCCTAACATATCTGCAAGATTTCACCAAAATCGGTTCAGATTTGGATAGAGCTCCCATATATATGTATCGTCCGATTTACACTTATAAGGCTGTAACAAACACAATTTGTAACCGACCTGCACAAAACTTGCCACGGATTGTTTTGTTACTGATCTAAACATATCTGCAAAATTTCATCAAAATCGGTTCAAATTTGGATATAGCACCCATACATATTTGTCGCAGAATTTGCACTTAAATTGCAGTAGTAACAACAATTTTCAAACGATCTGTTTAAAAGTCGGTTCAGATTTAGATATAGCTCTCATATACATATATATTTACATATTGCCTTTCCTTACTGGTTCGTCATAAAGTAATGATTTTTGAAACATTTTTGTGAGGATCGCTTGAAAAATTGCCACATTTTCTCAATATGTATACTAACAAGTAAGAGCGTGCTAAGTTCGCCCGAGCCGAATCTTATATACCCTCCACCATGGATCGCATTTGTCGAGTTCTTTGCGCGGTATCTCTTTTTAAGCAAACAAAGAATAATGAAAAAGAATTGTTATGCTATTGGAGATATATCAAGTTATAGCCCGAATCGGACCATAAGTAAATTGAGTGTTGAAGACCAGAGTAGTAGAATTGCGCCTTGTAGGGGCTCAAGAAGCATATTCGTAAATATTCATATATGGGAGCTGAATCAGGCTATAAATCGATTAAGACCATATTGAACACGTATGTTGAAGGTCTCTGTACTAAATTTCAGCCAAATCGGGTAAGAATTGAGCCCTCTACAGGCTTTAGAAGTCAAGATCCAAGATCGGTATATATGGCAGATATATCAAGTTATGGACCGATTTCAACCATACTTAGCATGGTTGTTGGAAGTCATAACAAAATATTTCATGCAAAATTTCAGCCAAATCGGATAAGAATTGCGCCCTCAAGACGCTCAAGAAGTCAAGATCCAAGATCGGTTTATATGGCAGCTACATCAAGTTTTGAACCGATTTCAACCATACTTAGCACAGTTGTTGGAAGTCATAATAAAACACCATGCAAACTTTCAGCCATATCGGATGAGAAGTCCGCCCTCTAGTGGCTCAAGAAGTTAAAATCCAAGATCGGTATATATGGCAGCTATATCAGGTTATGAACCGATTTGAACCATGCTTAGCACAGTTGTTGGAAATGATACCAAAACACCACGTACAAAATCTCATCCAAATTGGATAAAAATTGTGCCCTCTTGATGCTCAAAAAGTCAAGACCCAAAATCGGTTTATATGGCAGCTATATCAAAACATGGACCAATTTAGCCCATTTACAATCCCAATCGACCTACACTAAGAAGTATTTGTGCAAAATTTCAAGCGGTTAGCTTTACTCCTTCGAAAGTTAGCGTGCCTTCGACAGACGGACGGAAGGACAGACCAACGGACAGACCAACGGACAGACGGACGGACGCACAGACGGACGAACGGACGGAGAGACCAACGGACAGACCGACGGACGCACAGACGGACGAACGGACGGACAGACGGACGGACAAATGTCATGACGATCAAGAATATATACACTTTATGGGGCCTTAGATTCATATTTCGAGGTGTTAGAAACGGAATGACGAAATCAGTATACTCCCCATCCTATGGTGGAGGGCATAAAAATTGGGCGAACATAGATATTGGAGATGTAACTTAATCTGAACCAATTTCTATTAAAACCCTTAAATATAGAAGATATCATAAAAGTATTTCATAAATGTTCTGGCAATGGCTCTAAAAGTGAAACTCATATATGGAAGCAACATCTATGTATATCTTTAACGATTTCCACCACATTCAGGGAATATGTATTGTGGTAGTCGAAGAGGAAAGCGTTGTGCACAATTTCGAGGGATCGGTTCATATACAAACTTGAAAAGCCTCTAAATGTGGAAAACTGACGAACACATACATATATGGGAGCTATATCAAAAGCTAAATCGATGTTTTCCAACTTCAATAGGCTTCGTCGATAGGCCACAAAAAAATTTCCGCAGCAAATTTGAAGATGATCGAACACCACACCACAATAGTGTATTCAGAACATATTTCGATGAAATTTCAACTAAGTTGTATAAGACCACAACACGTGTAGAGTACGGTCCAGTTCGGACATTATTTGCATATAGCTGACCATATTTCCATGAAATTTGCAACTGAGTTGCATAAGACCATAACACGTGTAGAGTACGGTCCAGTTCGAAAATTATTTGTATATAGCTGTCATAAAAACCGATCTCCCGATTTAAGGGCTTGGACCCATAAACGGCGTATTTATTAGCCATATCAAAGAAATATGAAACAGTAAATTATTTAAGGCCCCTCGAATCTCTGGCCAGATATGGTCAAAATTTAACCATTTAGCGAAAAAACTTTTCATAAAGTTCATAATTAGTGAATGTGTGTAAAATTTTCAAACTCTAGCTCAACCAGTTAGGTTAGTACTTTATACAATAGTATTAAATGATGCACTAAAAGTACATATCAAAGACCGTATACGACCAAGATGTACGGTCTGTTTGGTCTTCCTAACAGTTTAGACTAATGCAAGTAGGCATGTCTTTGGTATGTATTGAAACACATATGGTTCGATTTTTTCTTTTTTAACATATTTGCGTGAAGGGACCTTTCGACTGTAACAAATTTTCGATGTAGGCGAAGATAGTCCTTGTCGTACTATTATGTACTTTTGGTACCGAAATGTACACTCAAAGAAAAAAAGTTTGCTGAAATTGTGGCAGTAGTTCTGCAATTTCAGAGTAGCAGGCTTATTGCTGAAAAGTCTGTTGTTTGCTGAAAATGACTGCTGCTTAATTATGAGAGGATGTTAGAAGAAACAAGTAAAAGCGTGCTAAGTTCAGCCGGGCCGAATCTTAGGAAGCCACCATCATGGATTCTGCTATAAATTTATACAAAATAAATTTAGTTGAAGGGCATCATTTTATTCTACATACTTCTAGGTACCGAACAAGGATGATCGAGAGACCGGTTTACATGGAAGCTATATCAGGTTATGAACCGATTTAGACCGTACTTCGAACAGTTGTTAGAAGTCATAGCATATGCAAAATTTCAGCCAAATCTTACATAAATTGCGGCTTGTAAAGGCTCAAGAAGTCGAATCGGAAGATCGGTTTATATGGGAGCTATATCAAGTTAAAAATCGATTCAGACCGTACTTGGCACAGTCGTTAGAAGTCATAACATAACACCACATGCAAATTTTCAGCCAAATCGGACACAAATTTCGGCTTGTAAGGGCTCAAGAAGTCGAATCGGAAGATCGGTGTATATGGGAGCTATATCAGATTATAGACCGATTCGGACCGTACTTAGCACAGTTATTGGAAGTCATAACAGAGCACTACATGCTAAATTTTAGCCAAATCGGACAAAAATTGCGGCTTCCAGGTTCTGAAGCAGTCAAATCGGGAAATCGGTTTACACGAGGGCCATATTTAAATCTGAACCTATGTGACCCATTAGCAATCCCCAACGACCTACATCAATAAGAAGTATCTGTGAAAATTTCAAGCGGCTAGCTTTACGCGTTGATTTCGACATACGGACAGACATTACTAGATCGACTCAGACCTTCGAGACGAACGAAAAAGAATATGTATACTTTATGGGCACACAAATCAATATTTTGAGGTGTTACAAACGGAATGACTAGATTAGTATACCCCCCATCCTATGGTGGTGGTATAATAAATTGGAGACTTTTGGTGCCTGAATGAACGAATTTAAGAAAAATATTCTAGCCGTTCAATATAAACTGTCAAGGTGGACTTCTATCCCAAATTTAAGTGATCTAGTTCACTCCGTAATGAAAGCACAGAATGGTAAAAATTACATTACGGACGTTTTTCCATTTCCGGCACATTCACCATACGAGTCAACCTTACTTTTTATACCCACCACCATAGAATGGGGGGTATACTAATCTACTTATTCGCTTTGTCACACTTCGAAATATTAATCTGCGACCCCATGTAATCCGACCATCTGTCCGTCTGGTGATATCATGATAACGGTCGAACGAATAAGGATATCCGCTGGTAATTTTGTACAAGTACTTCTTAGGAGGCCACCGTAGCGCAGAAGTTAGCATGTCCGCCTATGACGCTGAACGCCTGGGTTCGAATCCTGGCGAGACCATCAGAAAAAATTTTCAGCGGTGTTTTTTCCCCTCCTAATGCTGGCAACATTTGTGAGGTACTATGGCATGTAAAACTTCTCTCCAAAAAAGTGTCGCACTGCGACACGCCGTTCGGACTCGGCTATAAAAAGGAGGCCGCTTATCATTGACTGCACTCATTGATATGTGAGAAGTTTGCCCCTTATAAACCGATATCCGTATTTGACATTTTTAGGCCCTGGAAACCGCTAAAGTTATTCGATTTTGCTGAAAACGAGGGTCTGTTACGACTATAACAACAAGTACAATCCAATCAGTCTATTACCTGATGTAGATTCCGGTTAGTCTTCTACGGTGCCAAGAAGTTGGCTGAATTGGCAGACATTTTTCACTTAAAGTATACTTGTGCCCTTCAACTAAGTTCGTTTGTGTAAATTTGTAGAACAATCCATGATGGTGGGTTCCCAAGATTCGGCTCGCCCGAACTTGGTACACTTTAACAAGTTTACGTCTCTTTTTACATGTTTACGCCTCATTATACACGCAAAAATTAAAACGTTTCGGACATTTTCACGACAAACTAAATAGTTTTATTACTACCTATTAACATTATTGAACGAAACTAACTTTGTTTATTGTTAACTATTAAGCAGCTTCGTCTATGGGAAAAAATCACATCTTTTATTGTGAAACCAAACACTTTTAAATGGCAAAAAGAGTTTCGATAACCGCCGACGATTATACTTTTACCGGACCAATAATCCTTAACTTGGTTCTCTCCCACTAAAGATAAAAAGTGAGTATTTGAGCGTAGAGACCAGTGATGGGCAAAAATACTCACACTATTGCACATTACTGTGTACGCACACAAGAAAATAATCCCAAGCAAGACTAACCAAAGAGCAGTCAGTATGTTGAGGAGTTCCCTCGAATGCGGATGGTAAACCCAAAAAGTGACAATCTTTAAAGTTTCGACTTATGTAAAAATATGCTGGTATGTCCAATGACAAAAATCATTAGAGCCACAGACAAATGGCTGCCAGGTACAAGCATTTCCAAGGCACACACATACATTGTTTAGTAATATTTACGCGGAAAAAGAAATATCCATGACAACAACTCCTATAATAAATTTTTGGTTTTATTTATAGTATAACGAATACAGCGAATCCTAAAACAAACCCACAATGGACTTGTGCGAAAATGGAAGGCTTTTAATATAATTGTGTATTATAACATCGAAATAAATCAAAATAAACTCTGAACAAGTTTGAGTTACCAACTGAGATTTGCTTATAATTGGTAGAATATTGAGTTTTAATTATGTTATAGCATTATATTGAACTTGGTTGGCATCCATTTCAATATGCACATTCTATTTTAAAATCAACAAGTAAAAAGCTGTTAAGTTCGTCCAGGCCGAACTTTGGATACCCACCACCTCGGGTATATATGTTAACCACCTTTTGTCAAAATCCGGTGAAAACTGCATACCTTATGCCCCATAGCAGCTTTATCGAAATATGTTCCGATTTGAACCAAATTCTAACAAGTACAAGTCATTGTTCAATTGTGTATAACAAAATATTGATCTTTTTAGTAGCTATATCTAAAATTAAACCGATCTGAACCATATACGACACGGATGTCGAAAAGCCTAACATAAGTCACTGTGTCAAATTTCAGTGAAAGCGGATTATAAATGCGCCTTTTATGGGGCCAAGACTTTAAATCGAGATATTGGTCTATAAGGCAGCTATATCCAAATCTGGACCTATTTGAGTTAAATTGCAGAAAGTTGTCGAAGAGCCTAACACAAGTCACTGTCCCAAATTTCGTCGACATCGGATATATGACAGCTATATCCAAATCTGGACCTATCTGCGCCAAATTGAAGAAGAATGTCGAGCGGCCCAACACAAGTCACTGTCTCAAATTTCGGCGACATCGGACAATAAATGCGCCTTTTATGGGCCCATAACCTTAAATCGTTAGATTGGTATATATGGCAGCTATATCCAAATCTGGACCGATTTGAGTCAAATTGCAGAAAGTTGTCGAAGAGCCTAACACAACTCACTGTCCCAAATTTCGTCGACATCGGATATATGGCAGCTATATCCAAATCTGGACCGATCTGCGCCAAGTTGAAGAAGGATGTCGAGGGGCTCAACTTAACTCACTGTCCCAAATTTCGGCGACATCGGGCAATAAATGCGCCTTTTATGGGCCCAAAACCTTAAATCGCGAGATTGGTCTATATGGCAGATATATCCAAATCTGAACCGATCTGCGCCAAATCGAAGAAGAATGTCGAGCGGCCCAACACAAGTCACTGTCTCAAATTTCGGCGACATCGGACAATAAATGCGCCTTTAATGGGCTCAAAACCTTAAATCGAGAGATCGGTCTACATGGCAGCTATATCCAAACCTGAACCGATCTGAGGCATATTGCAGAAGTATGTCGAGGGGCTTAACTTTACTCATTGTCCCAAATTTCAACAAAATCGCATAATAAATGTGGCTTTTATGGGTCTAATACTCTAAATCGGCGGATCGGTTATATCAAAATCTGGACCCATCTGAGCCAAATTGAAGAAAGATGTCGAAGAGCCTAATGCAACTAACTGTCCCAAATTTCAACAAAATCGCATAATAAATGTGGGTTTTATGGGCCTAAGACCCTAAATCGGCGGATCGGTCTATATGACAGCTATATCCAAACCTGAACCGATCCGAGCCAAATTGAAGAAATATGTCGAAGGGCCTAACACACTCACTGTTCCAAATTTCAGCGAAATCGAATAATAAATGTGGCTTTTATTGGCCTAAGACCCTGAATCGGGGGATCGGTCTATATGGGAGCTATATCATAATACAGTCCGATATAGCCCATCTCCGAACTTAACCTGCTTATGGACAAAACAAAGAATCTGTACAAAGTTTCAAATCAATATCTCTATTTTTAAAGACTGTAGCGTGATTTAAACAGACATACGGGCATGGCTAAATCGTCCTAGATTTTTACGCTGATCAAGAATATATATACTTTATAGGCTCGGAAATGAATTTTTCGATGAGTTGCAAACGGAATGACAAAATGAATATACCCCCATCCTTCGGTGGTGGGTATAAAAAGATTTGCATACACAAAAACATGACGTTAAATTATTTTATAAAGGAAGAAAAATTATTTGGAACATGTACTTTCATCGTAAACAAAGTTCTATGTTGTTCACAAAAGAAGTTTACTTGTCGAAAATTTTCGTTTACATGAAACGATTTTTTTTTTTTTGCGTGTATATAGATATCTTTATATGGAAGCTATGTCTGAATCTGAACCGATTTTGATGAAATTTGTAAAAACTGTAGATGGGCAATTAAATAACTAATACCAAATTTTTTTGGGATCGGTTAATTATTTAGTTTTCTTGAATAATTCCGGCGCAGGAAAATATTTTATGTTTTCTTGGGAATCCCCGGGCAGTGCCACCCACATATTTTCACTAGATCCCGACTTTGTTCACTTGAATGATTTTTATTACAGTGACGAAGTTTTAAGCTTGACAATTGTTATACTTTTCGATTTTATATTGTAGAGTGTACACATTTTCACGGGATTAGTTATTTCCGGGTTTAGTAAACGATTTCAATAGGAAAAATGTATAGCATTATTTTTCACTTTCATTTCATCCAATGTCTCACTATGTCAAATAAAACTTCCTACCCATTGACATTTTCTCCATGTTAACCCATTTGAAGCAAATGTTTTTTGTTGCCCTTCTTTTCCCCTTAACCAAGTCATGTGATTTTTTGCGGACGGACGGAGCAACATGCATTGAAATCGATGTTAGTTTCTTTTTGGCCCTAAATCTGTGAAAAAGAAACATTAAACATTGGGACTGACTAAGTGACTTTGTTAGAGCGACATCGTTGGGACAAAATGTTCGTTTCATACTTGCCATTGTCATGGTGGAGGGTAGAAAAGACCGACGAGCATAAAAGGATATTTTCTGTGAGTGTGTGTGGGTGTGTTTGTGTCTTATGTACACTTATGTAATGGTTGTATATGAAAAAATAAACCCAACCAACACAGACAGAAGACAGCGCACAACACTCCAATTCCTCAAATTGAAATGAAAAAGTTCTGCAAATTTTAAGTTATTTGAACTAATTTTTCAGTTAAAGATACTTCAGTTTGAAATTTTTGTTCTCCTTTCTTATCATCAACCAATTTTCACATCACGATGCCAAAGGCTAGGCTAGCAAAGGCGGAGGCCATAAAGCATTCTGTGGAAATTCTACTCGATTTTAAGAAGGAATACAACACAAGAAAACTTTGGCTTGGTTGGGAGAGGGGAGCCAGGGGAGTTTAGCAGCACAGTAGACTTGTTTCATGTGTTTCTGTAGTATATTTTTTTTAATGGAGAATAAAAATTGGAAATTTTCTAACACTTTTCTTGGTTGTAGCTTCCTTTTTGGCCATTGATTTTCTTCACATAGAGAGCACCGTTTGCTCTGAACTCCGGAATAGCACAAATATGGATAATCCACGCACTTTCAACACTGAATTTTTTCACAAAAAATACTTTTCAATAATTTCTTTTTGCGTTTCGTTTCTTACGTATCGATTTGGACGACGATGTCGTCGTTGTTGATGGAGAAAAAAGAAATGTTCTTTTTCTATTGTCCCAAAGAAGAAGTCTTCTTCTTCCTGTTGGCGTTATGTTGTGGTGTCTTTTCTGACGTTGGTGGATGTGAACATTTTTAAGTTTGGAACTGGAATAACTACGGACAACATTGTGCTGTTTTGAGGGTATCGTAATGCGAGAGTGTAATTTTCCAGTGTGCTCTTGATGTTGTTTATGTTGTTGTTGCTGAGTTCTGTTTTCCCTGTAGCGCTGTGGGGCCAATGGGGGGTTGCTTTGAGGATAGCGTAAATATTTTCATTCATAAATGACATTTTGTCCTTTGGTACGGGCATGAGCAAAGTTGCATTTGCAGAGCTTGCGCAATACTAACATCCCCACAGAATTCATGGGAATTTCTAAATTCCAGTCGCCACATTGCCAAGCCGTTACATTCGAAACACTTTTCCTTGCGTTGTCACTGCACTTTTGTCATATATGATTGCTTTTATTCTTACATACGATAAGATTACGATTAAGAGACTTTAAGCCGATATATTGTTATATGTTTTTTTTTTCAATTGAATAAAAAAAAACTTTTTGTCCGCATTGCTATTCCATGCCGCGTTTAACGTTTTTGCTGATACCCGATATGTTTGCTTTATCAGTTGGCCCATTTGAACAAGACCTTCATGACGTTCTCACTCAATTGGCGCGACTAACGAGTGTTTAGTTGCTGAGTGTAACACCAATCGCGAGATAAAACAAAATGATAGAATGCTTAGGGCTGTCGAGGTAGTTTTAAGGTCAAAAATATTCCCAAATTCACTCGAAAACTATTGAGGGGAAAATTTACTTTTATCTTATCCATTACGGTGGGTCATTGATTCATTGTTTATGATGAGTAGAGGTGGATTCAATTTTGTTATGTTATATTTTAATACCCACCACCGACGGATGGGACGGATTCATTTTGTCATTCCGTTTGCAACACATCGAAATATCCATTTCCGACCCTACAAAGTATATATATTCTTGATCAGCGTAAAAATCTAAGACGATCTAGACATGTCCGTCTGTCTGTTGAAATCACGCTACAGTCTTCAAAAATAGCGATATTGAGCTGAAACTTTGCACAGACTCTTTTTTTGTCCATAAGCAGGTTAAGTTCGAAGATGGGCTAAATCGGACTATATCTTGATATAGCCCCCATATAGACCGATCCGGCGATTTAGGGTCTTAGGCCAATAAAAGCCACATTTATTATCCGATTTTGCTGAAATTTAAGACTGTGAGTTGTCATAGGCCCTTCGATATCCTCCGTCAATATGGCTCAGATCGGTTCAGATTTGGATATAGCAGCCATATAGACCGATCCTCCAATTTAGGGTCTTAGGCCCATAAATGCCACTTTTATTATCCGATTTTGCGGAAATTTGGGGCAGTGAGTTGTGTTAGGCCCTTCAACATTCTATCTCAATTTGGCTTAAATCGGCCCAGATTTGGATATAGCTGCCATATAGACCGATCTCTCGGTTTTAGGTTTTGGGGACCATAAAAAACGCATTTATTGTCCGATGTTGCCGAAATTTGGGACAAGGGGTTAAGTTAATCCCCTCCACATATTTCTGCAATTTGGTCTAAATCGATCAAGATTTGCATATAGCCATATAGACGATCTCTTGATTTAAATTCTTGGCCCCATAAAAGGCGCATTTTTAATCCGATCATTTTTAATTTTAATCATGTCACATGACAATTCAAGTTACGACGTCCTTTAGAGAGCGTCCGTTTTTCTCAATAAAAAAATTGTGATGACTTGTTCGTGGACCCGGTTAGTGAATTCGTCGACACTCAAATTTTAAAACAGACAATCTGTAAGACACGTTAGTAGATATGCCATATCGATGAAATATTCAAATTGTCTTAAATAAGTCTTTGAAGGCAATATTATGATAGACATTTGGACTGCTGGGGCTGTTTAGTTTTGGGCTCGGCTTTTGGTAAGAACAATCAAAAGCAACCGGTTGAAGTCGGGATTCACTTTTAGCTTTTGGCAGAAGCATCAACGACAGATTGCTCACATCCACAATAGAATTAGACGAACGAAACCAGCTGTTAATAAAGTTCTAATTTAAAATAATTTCCCGCACAATGCAATCGAGTAAAATATTATTGCCTCATTGGAGGAAGTTCAATCAAGTACAAATTACCAGAAATTTGGCAATCAACAATAGGAAATTAAGTGCTAACTATTCTGCACCATTGTTGATTAACGAAAATTTTACTTTAAGGCAACAGCAGCAGCAACATCAAATATTTTATCAACAAATACCACAGAGGTGGGGGACAACTTCAGCAATTCATTTGACGACAACCACAACAACAGCGGCCAAACCATCACCTCCGAGACATGATTGGAATACGGCCGTAAGGGAAGCAGAACGTATTGTGGGATATCCAACTTCCTTTCTAAGCCTGCGATGGCTACTCAGCGATGAAATTGCCAATATGGGCCTGTATTTACGAAAATTGGTTGGTAGCACTCATCCTCTCTTGAAGACGGCCAAGTAAGTTGAACCATTTTGCAAAGTGAAGGTATACAATTCATCATCACTGAGTGAGTGATACGGGTAGTATGTGAATGGGATATGGAATGCAAATGTATCCATTTATTGTTTAAATATTTGTATACCTTCTACCATAGGATGGGGGCATACTAATTTCGTCATTCCGTTTGTAACACATCGAAATATTGATCTGAGACCCAACAAAGTATATATATTCATGATCGTCTTAGCATTCTTAGTCGATTAGCCATGTCCGACCGTCTGTCGAAAGCACGCTTACTTTCGAAGGTGGTTGAAATTTTGCATAAATATTAGTGCAGGTCAGTTGGGCCAAATCGTTCCAAGTTTGGGCATAGCTGCCTTATAAACCGATATCGGATCTTGACTTCTTGAGGCTTGAAGGCGTAATTCTTATCCGATTTGGCTGAAGTTTTCCACCAATTGTTCTTTTTTGACTTCCAAGCACTCTGCCAAGTATAGTCAAAATCGGTTCATAACCTGATATAGCTCCAATATAAACCGATCTCGGATCATGACTTCTGACTGACTGCACCGCTAGAGGGCGCAATTATTATCCGATTTGCTTGACATTTTGCATGCAGTATTTTGTTTTAACTTCTAACAAAAGCGTCTAGTATGGTTCAAATCGGTTCATAACCCGATATAGCGCCCATATAAACCGATCTCGGATCTTGACTTCATGAGCATCTAGAGGGCGCAATTATTTTCTCCAACAGCCAAACCAAGTGTGACCCCAATCGGTTCATAACTTGGTATAGCTGAAATCGCATACCAATTCTTATATATTATCCTTGGTTTGTCTACAAAGAGATATAGGCCAAAGAACTTAACAAATGCCATCCATGGTGGATGGAATATAAGATTCGACCCGGCCGAACTTAGCACTCTTTTACTAATTATACCCACCACCGAAGGATGGGAATATATTCGTTTTGTCACTCCTTTTGCAACACATCGAAATATCCACTTCAGACCCTATAAAGTATATATATTCTTGATCAGCGTAAAAATATAAGACGATCTAGCCATGGCCGTCCGTCTGTCTGTTGAAATCACCCTAAAGTCTTTAAAAATAGAGAAATTGAGCTGAAACTTTGCACAGATTCTTTTTTTGTCCATGAGCTGGTTATGTTCGAAGATGGGTTATATCAGACTATATCTTGATATAGCCCCCATATAGATCGATCCGCCGATTAAGGGGCTTAGGCCCATAAAAGCCACATTTATAATCCGATTTTGCTGAAATTTGGGACAGTGAGTTATGTTAGGCTCTTCGATATCCTTCTTGAATTTGGTCCGGATCGGTCTAGATTTGAATATAGCTGCCGTATAGACCGAACTCTCGATTTAAGGTTTTGGGCCCATAAAAGTCGCATTTTTAGTTTGATGTCGCCGAAATTTGGGACAGCGAGTTAAGTTCAGCCCCTCGACATATTTCTGCAATTTGGCCCGGATCGATGAAGATTTGGATATAGCTGCCATATAGACCGATCTCTCGATTTAATGTTGTGGGCCCATAAAAGTCGCATTTATTGTCCGTCGTCGCCGAAATTTGGGACAGTGAGTTGTGTAAGGCCCTTCGATATTCTTCTTCAATTTGGCTCAGATCGGTCAAGATTTGCATATAGCCGCCATATAGACCGATCTCTCGATTTAAGGTTTTGGGGTCATAAAAAGCGCATTTATTGTCCGATTTCGTCAAAATTTGGGACAATGAGTTGTGTTAGGCTTTTCGACATTTTTCTGCTACTTGGCTCAAATCGGTGTTGATTTGGATATAGCTGCCATATAGACCGATATCTCGATTTAAAGTCTTGGCCCCATAAAAGGCGCATTTATAATCCGATTTCGCTGAAATTTGACACAGTGATTTTTGTTAGGCTTTTCGACATCCGTGTAGTATATGGTTCAGATCGGTTTATTTTTAGATATATCTACTAAAAATACCAATACATTATTATACACATTGGAACATTGACTTGAATCGGAACATATTTCGATATAGCTGCTATGGGGCATAAGGTATGCAATTTTCACCGGATTTTGAGGAAAGGTGATTTAAATATATACCCGAGGGGTGGGTATCAAAAGTTCGGTCCGGCCGAACTTAACGCCTTTTTAGTTGTTTTTCGTTTAATATGTACAAATACAAACATACATTGTTGGATGTTGAAAATGTTGCCGGGGGCTAGTTCAGAATAGTAGTTTCACAAAAGCTAAAAATATACTTAACTTTTGGCATAAACCTTTTGTACCCATCAAATGCTACCCTTTTGATCTGCGCAATAAAATTAGTTTTTATTGGCCACCAGCATTGGTAGTCATGTTTTTAAAAAGCCAAAATCATTTTATTTTCATTTTGGAATAAAATTAAAACATTTTAAAATGTATTTACCTCTTTTTACTCCATTCGCATGTCGTAAAATGTCAACACCAATTTCTATTCTCAACTGATTAGCGTAAAAATTCATAACAAGTTTCCAAATGTTGAGCAATCAAATCTGGGGGTAACTAAATATATTTCCCGTTTTGCTTAGACAATACAATTTATTTTGAAATAAGCATAGAAATGTACAACATATGTATTGTATATGATGTTTGTTTGAGCTGGTTGACAACGAGACAACATAATGGGGCCTTATCGTATGTCTAAAGTAAAATGAATCCGAGACGGCTTAACATGGCCAATTTGATTGCATTCAAGGAACAGCGGAAGTACTTCGCAAATCGATAAATTCTGTCCGATTCAAGCCTCTTTGTATAGAAGTTATTCCATTTTATGGACGAAGCTCATTTTTGGCTCAATGGGTGCGTAAATAAGCAGAATTGTCGATTTTGGAGCGAAGATCAGCCAGAAGCATTGCAAAAGCTACCAATGCATCCAGAAATAGTCACAGTTTGGTGCGGTTTATGGGCTGGTGGCATCATTGGACCATACTTCTTCAAAGATGATGCGAATGGTAACGTAACTGTGAATGGTGATGATATCGAATTTTTTTTTTTTGCCGAAAATGCAAATGACTTGCATGATATGTGGTTTCAACAAGACGGTGCTCCATGCCACACAGCACTCGTAACGACTTATTGAGAGGCGAGATCGGTGAACATTTTATTTTACGTTCGGGACCGCACAATTGGCCGTCTAGATCGTGCGAATTAACGACTTTAGACAATTTTTTGTGGGGCTTGTTAAAGCTCATTGACATACATATGTGAACCATGTTGCCTCGAAATCGAGGGTGCCTATAGGGCGCAAAATTTTTAATATTTTAATATGCTCTATTAAATTTTTAATCGATCCAATTAAAAAATTTATTGTATGTTTCAATCATTTTTTTTCATTAGCTGAAAATTTTAAAAAATTTAATAATTTTTTCATTTGGGCCAATTAAACAATTAATTGCAATTTTAAAAAATGTTCAATAATTTTTTTAATTAAATATGGAATTTTTTTAATTGAAAATTTTTACAATCACCTTTTTCAAAGAAATATGATTGATATTATAAGTTTCGTTATTGAAACAGTCGCAATTAAAAAATTAATTGGATCAGTTAATTTCGTGATTGAAACAGATTTTTATTTTTTTCTGTGTAGTTTTGTGAATACAGTTTGAGTCTGTCTGCCCGCAGTTGTTGTTGTTGTAGCAGTGTGTAATACACTAAGACAGCAGCCCTTGCCGATAATGAACTCCATCGGGTCCATCCGGTACGTACAACTGGCTGCCATGGGTGCGTACAACCGGCTGTCCGCAGTAATGTGAGTTTGTTTTTGTTGTAGCCACATTTACATGTGGAGGTGGTGATCCTCGTCAAGCTCTTATAGGCGAGCAAGGTCGTTCCGGTTTATACGACCGATGCCGTATTGTAATGTGGGTTTATAATGTTGTTGTTAAATTGGACAAAATATACTTTTTATACCCACCACCGAACGATGGGGGTATATTCATTTTGTCATTCCGTTTGCAACACATCGAAATATCCATGTCCGACCCTATAAAGTATATATATTCTTGATCAGCGTTAAAATCTAAAACGATCTAGCAATGTCCATCCGTCTGTCTGTTGAAATCGCGCTACAGTCTTTAAAAATAGAGATATTAAGCTGAAGCTTTGCACAGATTCTTTTTGTGTCCATAAGCAGGTTAAGTTCGAAGATGGGCTAAGTCGGACTATATCATGATATAGTCCCCATATAGACCGATCCGTCGATTTAGTCCACAAAAGCCACATTTATTATCCGATTTTGCTGAAATTTGGGACAGTGAGTGGTGTTAGGGCCTTCAACATTCTTCTTCAAATTGGCCCACATCAGTCCAGATTTAGATATAGCTGTCATAAAGACTAATCTGCCGATTTAGGGTCTTAGGTTCATAAAAGCCACATTTATTATCCGATTTTGCCAAAATTTGGAACAGTGAGTTGTGTTAGGCCTTTCATTATCCTTCTTTGAATTGGTCCAGATCGGTCCAGACTTGGATATAGCTGCCATATAGACCGATCTCTCGAATTAAGGTTTTGAGCCCATAAAAGGCGCATTTATTGTCCGATGTCGCCGAAATGTGGGACAGTGAGTTGTGTTGGGCCCTTCGACAAACTTCTTCTAGCTGCCATGTTGACCGATCTCTCGATTTAAGGTTTGGGGCCATTAATGGCGCATTTATCGTTCGATTTCGCTGAAATTTAACATAGTGACTTATGTTAGGCTTTTCGCCATCCGTGTCGTATATGGTTCAGATTTTTAGACATAGCTACTAAATAGATCAATATTTTGTTATACACAATTGAACAATGACTTGTACTTATTAGTATTTGGTCCAAATCGGAACATATTTCGATATAGCTGCTATGGGGCATAACTTATGCATTATCAATTGGATTTTGACGAAATGTGGTTTAAATATATACCCGAGGTGGTGGGTATCCAAAGTTCGGTCCGGCCGAACTTAACGCCTTTTTACATGTTTCTTTTCTATTCAGTTTAGTCTTATGGCTGGAAAGACTATCAAATATAGTTTTTATCTATATCAAATAAGAAATTATATTTTTGTTGTATATTACTACTTATTCTAATGCTTTGGATTCATTATCCACTATTTTTTCACAGAGAAGTGTTGTATAATGGCAAAAATACCACGCAAGGGTGGGGTTTAATTGTGCTGCTGATTTCTAAGGCTGCTGGTCATGCACCATCCATACCAGACATGGAACAGGATAAAAGTGATGGTGTCCTGTACAGTCAAAGAGCTTTGGTTGAGATAACAGAAATGATAGGAATGTGTCACTTGATACACAATGTAAGTGGTTAAAAAAAGCAATATGTATTATTTTAAATTCTGAAATAATTCTTTCCCCTTTTTGTAGAGCCTTGTCAATTTGCAAAGATCTACCAAGGCTGGTCAGGATTCCACAACATATGATGACATGACTTTTGGCAATAAGATTGGTCTTCTTATAGGCGATTACCTGTTAAGTCATTCAAGTATGGAATTGGCCAGTTTAAAAAATCAAATTGTGGTGGGCCTTATTTCTTCAACTGTCAGAGACTTTTCCGAATCCGAGTTTTTTGGGGAGCGTGATGAGCAAAATAATCCTTTGCCTTCCAAGCCAGGCACTGTATATCAACAGACCAATAGCCCAGCCTGCACTGCCGACGTTGACTTTGATGCTGAGGACATACTTAAACCCATGAATATAGCTAAATTCATAGGCAACCCAGAAAAGGAGTGGGAGGCTCGTAATATGTTAAATGTTGGTAGCTTGCTGGGTAAATCTTGTCTGGCCTCGTTGCGGCTAGCCGAGCAGAGCGAGAAATTACAAAAGAAAGCCTATCTGTTTGGCAAGCACTTGTCGTTAGCATGGCAGGCATGTTTGGATGCGGAACCCTTTCAGCTAACTTCTCTTCCATATGGTAGATATGATACATAAAGGAAACTAATTTGTAGGCTAATTGAACCTAATCATTTAATTTTAGATACCTCCTTCAGTCTAGTAAGCGCTCCCGTTTTATTCCACTTAGAGTATGATCCCAAACTTTACGATGAATTTGAAAAGGGCAACGTTTGTGTGGATAACGTTGATTACTTCAAAATACACCAGACAATTTTGCAGGGCCCTGGCTTGGAGAAAACAAAACAACTGCAACGCAAGCACACGACGGCGGCACTTCACGTTTTAGAAAGTTTTCCAAACAATGATGCCAGAAGGGCTTTGGAAAACATGATATTAGCCATGCAGGATTTGTAGGCAGTATACACAGACCTGTTGCGGTTTTCGAAAAACGAACGATTTTCTTTGGCCTAATTCTGACAGATATTGGCACATACGAGGGCGGTTCGGAAACTTCTTAGCCTATCAATGAAAGAGAATAGTTGATTTTTCAAAAATATTTTTATATTTAGTTTTCAATATAATCCCCTGAAACTTCAATACAATTAGTGCAACTCTTATCTAGCAATGCTATCCCTTGATTAAAATTGTTTTCCTCCAGGTCTTCAAAATAATGGTTTACAACTGTAATTGCATCTTCATTTGAGGTAAAACGCTTGTCAGCAAGGAATTTTTTTAGATTAGGGAACAGGCGAATGAGTCGGGTGGTCAAGCAACTCGTGCTTTAATTCGTTGATTTTAGCCATTGTTAAAACACTCTTGTTCGCTGGTGAGTTGTCTTGATGAAAAAAAGGTTGCAATAGTACTCTGAATTTATTGTTTTACCCTTAAGCAAATAGTCAGTTAAATATCTTTGAAGACCTAAAAAACCGTTGGCATAACCTTACCAGCCGATTGAATTGTTTTTGCCTTCTTTGGGGCAAGCTGGAGTAAGAGCTTGGATCCATTGTTTGGATTGTTCTTTTGTCTCTGGAGTATAGTGGTGGATCCATGTCTCATTAACAGTTATGAAACAACGCTTAGAATCCATTTTATTTCGTTTAAAACGATCCAAACAAGCTTGAGAAATGTTCATTCTTATGCGTTTTTGTTCGACTGTTAACAAATGCGGCACCCATCTTGCAGAAAGCTTTTTCATCTGTAGTTCTTCATGCAAAATTAAATGGACTCGATCATTTGAGATGCCTATGATATTAGCTTTTTCACGCACTTTTATTCGTCGATCATTTAATACCATATCATGCACTTTGGCTACAATTTTTGTTGTTGTTGCTGTTTTTAGACGTCCACTATGTGGTAGTAGTAGTAGCAGTGTGTGGTACACAGAGGCGGCAGCCCTTCCCGATGAAGGAATTCATCGGATCAATCCGGTACATACAACCTGCAGCCATGGGATTGACTATGTGGTTAATCTTCAATGCTTGTACGATCAAGTTTAAATTCAGCAACCCAATTTTTTACTTTTGCATATGAAGGAGCACTTTCACCTAACACATTCACCATAACATTATGAATTTCTTGTCCCGATAAACCTTTTTTATGTATTGTAAATATTTAATGACACCACGCATTTCTAATTTTCTATTGTAAAAAAAAATCGCGTATACGTCTTTTGTGAACACCTGTTTCTATATGAAGGAGTTGCCAGATCGAAACAAAATTTAACATGTGTTCATAGCAAAGAAGGAAGTTTCCAAAACACTAACTTTTTCTGTTTATAACCCGCTTTTTGTGCTAGGCTAAGTAGTTTCCGAACCGCCCTCGTAAAAGTCTCAATGCAGACTTTCATCAAATTTCTATTCTGTAAGAGAAACTTCGAGTGATTTCAAAACTTAAAAGTATAAGGTTTGGAAAATATACGCAAAGCAATTTTTTGCGTTTTGCGAATTCAAAAACCGGAACAGGCCTGAAAATAAACTAACAAACAGGTAGCTATTGCTCGAAAATATTTTTAACTAAATTTTAAGCGGCGATTTAAAGTCCTAATTATCGATTATACTGGCCTAGTAAAGTACTTATGTACCAATTTGAAATAACATATAAAACACCGCGCTTTTAAGGTGAGTATATTTCACCAAATCAAATTTTGTGTTTCGTTACATTTAATTGGTTGTTGAGATATTTAATATTAATTCAGCGGGGTAATTATTTTCTTATTACCCATGCAATATATTAATTTTTAAATTAATGGTTCGATTATGGATAGCAACTCGACTCAAGTTGCGTTGGCAGGAGACAAAACCACGAAGAAAAACTTAGCATAAAGTTGGACATTTATGTCAATTTTATTCAATATCAGTATTTTTATACCCACCACCGAAGGATGAGGGTATATTCATTTTGTCATTCCGTTTGCAACACATCGAATTATTAATTTCCGACCCTATAAAGTATATATATATATATGTTCTTGATCAGCGGAAAAATCTAAGACGATCTAGCCATTTCCGTCCGTCTGTCTGTTGAAATAACGCTACAGTCTTTAAAAATAGAGATATTGAGCTGAGACTTTGCACAGATTCCTTTTTTGTCCATAAGCAGATTAAGTTCGAAGACTATATCTTAATATATATAGACCGATCCGCCAATTTAGGATCTTAGGCCCATAAGAGCCACATTTATTATCCGATTTTAATGAAATTTGGGACAGTGAGTTGTGTTAGGCCACTCGATATCCTTCTTTAATTTGGCTCAGATCGGTTTAGATTTGAATATAGCTGCCATATAGACCGATCTCTCGATTTAAGGTCTTGCACTCATAAAAGGCACATTTATTGTCCGATGTCACCGAAATTTGGGACATTGAGTTAAGTTTAGCCCCTCGACATATTTCTGCAATTTGGTCTAGATCGATCAAGATTTGCATATAGCTGCCATATAGACCGATCTCTCGATTTAAGGTTTTGGGCCCATAAAATGCACATTTATTGTCCGATGTCGCCCAAATTTGGGACAGTGAGTTGTGTTAGGCCCTTCGACATTCCTCTTCAATTTGGCTTAGATCGGTCCAGATTTGGATATAGCTGACAGTGACTTATATTAGGCTTTTGGGCATGCTGTCGTCTATGGTTCAGATCGATTTATTTTTAGATATAGCTACTAAAAAGACCAATATTTTGTTATACACAATTGAACAATGACATGTACTTATTACCATTTGGTCCAAATCGGAACATATTTCGTTATAGCTGCTATGGGGCATAAGGTATGCATTTTTCCCTGGATTTTGACCAAGGTGGTTAACAAATATACCCGAGGTGGTAGGAATCCAAAGTTCGGCCCGGCCGAACTTAACACACTGCATTTTTATGGAGTATTAAACTCCACTCAACTGGCTTATGGGTCGGATATGGATGGCAACCCAACTTCAGTTGTATTGCCAATAGCCAAATTTATTGCATTGATCGATCTAGGCCAAATTGCAGAAATGTGCCGAGGGGTTTAACTTAACTCACTGTCCCAAATTTCGGCTACATCGGACAATAAATGCGCATTTAATAGACACAAACCTTAAATCGAGAGATCGGTCTATATGGCGGCTATATCCAAATCGAAACTTAACCTGCTAATGGACAAAAAAAGAATCTGTGCAAAGTTTCAGCTCAATATCTCTATTTTAAGGATTGTAACGTAATTTCAACGGACAGACGGACATGGCTAGATCATCTTGGATTTTTACGCTGATCAAGAATATATATACCTTATAGGGTCGGAAATGGATATTTCGATGTGTTGCAAACGGAATGTAGAAATGAATATACCCCCATCCTTCGGTGGTGGGTATAAACAGAAGATACGCTTTCCGGTTTATGGAGCAGTTTATGAATATTGTAAAAGCTTTAAACGAGAAACGTTATTAAAATGCGAGAAAATATTTAACATAGCTCACTATACTAAATTTCGGCAAAATCGGATAATACGTTATTTATGGTTGAAAGACCTTCAACCGAGAGATCGGTCTTTATAGAGGCTGTGACAAAAAAGGTCCGACCTTAACCTTTTTCGGCATAAACACAACCTAACACAACTCATTGTGTTAAATTTCAGTAATATGGGGCAAAAAATTCGTC
The DNA here is from genome assembly GCF_963082655.1 of Stomoxys calcitrans. NCBI lineage: Eukaryota > Metazoa > Arthropoda > Insecta > Diptera > Muscidae > Stomoxys > Stomoxys calcitrans. The sequence goes on along the minus strand of NC_081552.1, from coordinate 254,892,115 downwards.
TATAAGGGGCTTAAGACCTTAAATCGGGCTATGTTAATACAAAGATCTTAACACAAATTATTGTCTAAATTTCAACCAAATCAGGTAATAAATTCGCCTTTTATGGGCCTAAAATTTTAAATGATAAGATCGACCAATCAACACACATTGTGCCGAGTAATAAGTAAAGCATTTACGAGCCCAAAACTTAATTCGATAAAGCCATCTTCGAACTATGGTCAGTAAATGATATGTGCAAAATTTCAGCTAAATATCTTAATTTTGAAAGACAGTAGCGTGATTTCAGCAGGCAGTTGGACGGACATGGGTAGATCGTCTTAGATATTTCTGACGACCAAGACTGGCCCAAGCTTAAAGGAGGAATCGTCCTTTGCAAATGGGAAAAACATTTTTTTTTTGGTCTTTTGATCCCAATAAGCAAAGTACGCAATTTTATGACGATCGGTTAAGGATAACCCGTCGACATGACGTCCAAAACGCATATTGTACCCTTAATAACTTCTGTGGCTTTGATAATAAAAAAAGTAATTAAAAGCCATATCCATCTGTCCGTGTATCCCTTTCAAATGGTTTTTCCGTTTGTCGTTTTATTTTTTGTAATCATCAAACCAATTTCCACATATCACTTTTTTAGCCCAAAGACAAATGCTATGAATTTTATTTTATTAAAATTTAGATTTAGATATAGATCTAATGCCTATATATCACTCGATTCCCACTTATAAGTATGTTTAGTATTATTTTCAACCGATTTGCGCGAAATTTTGTATGGAATATTTTATTACCCAACTGAAAGCCACCGTAGCGCAGAGGTGTCCGCCTACGACGCTAAACGCCTGGGTTCGAATCAGAACAAAATTTTCAGCGGTGGTTTTCCCCTTCTAATGCTGGCACCATTTGTGAGGTACTATGCCATGTAAAGCTTCTCTCCAAAGAGGTGTCGCACTGCGGCATGCCGTTCGGACTCGGCTATTAAAAAGGAGGCCCGTTATCATTGAGCTTAAACTTGTATCGGACTCTGCACTCATTGATATGTGAGAAGTTTGCCCCTGTTCCTTAGTGGAATGTTCATGGGCAAAATTTGCAACTTTAAACCTCTGCTAAATTTCATCGAAATCGGTGCACAAAACGGTGTTTGGTTTGTTGTGGTTTTACTCTATAATATTTTTAAATAAGAATATTTTGATTTTTTCAATGTTTGCTGGGTTGATGCTTTTTGGCAATTAAACCTTACAACAAACCGATTACTGGCTTAGGTTGTTGTTGCAGCAATGTGTTGTACACTGAGCAGCATCCCATGCCGATGAAGAACTTCATCGGGTCAATCTGGTACGTATAACCGGCTGCCATGGGACTGGATTAGGTGTATGCCCATAGTGACATGGGGCGGATTAATATCCGCATCTTCTTTTCAATTTAACCTAAATCCCCATCCTCATCTTTGGGCACTTCGGGATATGAAAACTTAAACTTTGTGATCTTTTCTTGTTCGCCCTTGACTGTCTTAAAATTAGTTTCCTGATATATAACTGAGGTTACTATGTAAATTTTTCCTATTGATCTTCAACTTGATTCGCCTTGCACTATCCTATAACTCTTCAGGGCAGCAGGTGCGGTGCTTTATTTGTTAAAATTCACTTTTTTTTAGATATTTTCATGAATTTTTGATCTGTGTATATTATGGTGCGCTGTAACGTATAGACAAGTTGGACGATAGATAAAGATATTTTGTCTAAATTAAAGCTGAGTATTCTGTTCAGCTTTTCAGGCGGAATGCTGTCAAACTCCATATAAAACAAACGTCGGTGAAACGTTGACTGAAAATAGGCGGCAAAGTGGTACTCTGCTTATAGCTAGGAAAAATTCAAAAACTACTATATGGCAACACTTAAAACAATTGCCGGCATCAATTTTATTGGTTTTATTGGGTTTTCTTTATTTACGGAGAAAAAGTATATAAAATAGAGAAAACAAATAGTGCAAATAAAGAAACGTGTTTTGTTATGGAAACAAAAACATTTGATTTCTGCCAAATTTCGCTCGCGAAACAATTGAAAATTTCAGCGGCTTTTCCGAAAGCAGAATCGAATACCAACCCTAACATAGAAAAAGGCCTTGTTGAACTTGATTGATCTGTCAACGAGTTTTGTTTGTGTTACGATGAAGAACCATAGCACTCACAAACAACGAAAAATGGCGCGCACTTGTAACATTCACAAAATCAGAGTTGCACTAATCACTTATTTTGACAGATAGTGCACTCACTATTTTGTTGTTGGGCAACTGCCACTACCTGTAAATTAATATATATTGCGTGAGACCACCTTTTTAAATCCGCTTTCCACTCAAGGTAGTTTCGTTCGGGTTGATTTTTGTTGTTGTGCTAATGACGCTACCTCTTAATTGTATCATGATGTCGTGTAATAGTGCCTTTAGTAGTTTCTTTAGAATTTTATAGTTGGATGCTTCAGTATATTGATTTTTATTTCCTTCCTTTTTTTGAAATTAAAAAAATTGTTATTTTTCAAACACGAGAGTAGTTCAATGAAATTTGTTCATCCGTAAAGTTGTTTACACTCGAGGTCCTCGCTTTAAAGCCATTCTCCTTCATGCATTTCGCGATCGCTCGTATCCCCGCCGGGAAGCAACGATTAACCAGAATTTACACTAGGATCAATTATTTTTTAAGTGCTCCTTTTAACCTTAATCCCCATCCTCATCTTTGGGCACTTCGGGCCATTACCGTAAAAATGGCATTTATTTACTTCACATGTTTTTGGCTGATACGTTCATTTTATATGGAGTTTGACAGTTGTTCACGTTAAAAGCCGAATAGAGTATCAACCCGTAGTGGGTATAAAAACGCCTTTATTTAGGATCGCTCACATATTTCCATCAATGTGGCAAGCCCATTTTTCTCAGGTGTTTTTGTTTATACATCAAACAGATGTTTAGTTTTGGACTCAGCTTTTGTTGAGAGCTGCAATAAAAAGCAACAGGCCTGAATTGAGTTGAAGTCGAGTTTCACTTTTAGCTTTTGGCAGAAGCGTCAAGGGCAGATAGATAGCATCGACAATAGAATTAGACGAACGAAACCAGCTGTTAATGCTGCTAAATAAAACTAATTCCCGCACAATGCAATCGAGTAAAATACTATTGCCTCATTGGAGGAAGTTTAATCAACTAAAAATTACCAGAACTTTGGCAATCAACAATAGAAAATTAAGTGCTAACTATTCTGCACCATTGTTGACAAACGAAACTTTCACTTTAAGGCTACAGCAGCAGCAACAACAACAACAAATTAATTATCAACAAATACCACAGAGATGGGCGACAACATCAGCCAAACCATCACCTCCGAAGCATGATTGGAATAGGGCCGTAAGCGAAGCAGAACGTATTGTGGGATATCCAACTTCCTTTCTAAGTCTGCGATGGCTACTCAGCGATGAAATTGCCAATGTGGCCCTGTATTTGCGAAAATTGGTTGGTAGCACTCATCCTCTCTTGAAGACGGCTAAGTAAGTTGAAAAAGTTTGCACAATAAAGGTATACAATTCATTAACACTGAGTGAGTGATGCGTGTGGTATGTATGTTTGTTTGGTATATTATTATTTGCGACACAGTGTGAATGGAATGCAAATATACCGATTTGTTTACATATTTTTTATGTAATACCTACGTACATATACAAACATCCACTGTTGAATGTTGAAAATGTTGAGAATAGTAGTTTAATTCATAAGGGTCGTAAATCATTGAAGTCAAGGTTTCAAAAAAGCTACAACTATACTTAACTTTTGACAAAAACCTTTTAAACCCATTCAATGCTACCCTTTTGAACTGCGTAATTCTCATACCTACATAAAAAGGCATATTTACGGTCACCAGTGTTGGTTGCCACAACTTTTCCTAAATTTTGAAATAAATTTAAAACTTTTAAAAATGTATTTACCTTTTGCTGTAGCAGTTTGTTGTGTTCTATCTTTCGTCTGCTTGATTCTGTTGAGTGTCCAGATCCAGAAACTCTGCGACTAAGATGGGATGCTTCCAGAGGAGTCTGGGTTTGAGTCGAGTGTGTCTGGCTGGGCAATTAAACAGGTGACGTGCGTCGTGTGGTCACTGGTCACAATCGGGACATACATCTTGCACGTCGGCATCAATCCTTGCTCTGTAGGAGTTGAGGCAGCTGCATCTGCTGGATCGTAATTGACTCAGAAATACTCTGGTTTGCCGGGGGAGGTCAATTTCTTCAGGTGCAATGGCAGGCGGTCGTTCTTCAAGGACTACATTCGCCCGGTAGCTATTTACCACATCTGCTACCGTGTCTGCATGAATGTTGTCTAGACTCGTTTGATCTAGAGGTTCTCGCTTTGAGCGCTGAACCCAACGCTCTAGATTAGATCTAGGTGGTGGATACCTATGCACAAGATGATGATTTGGATGGTCTCTGCGATACCAGCCTAAAAGGTATTGCTTAGACAGCATGTAGTTATGTCTTCGGACTGGTAGGATCTTTGTCTCCTGATGGAGGTGGTTCACAGGAGAACTGAGAAGACGGTTCATGAAAGTTCGAAGGGCGGCATTCTGACATAATTGGTGAATTTGATTTCAATTTCTTACAATTGCGAGCGGATTTTTCCGAAATTTGGTACTCATTGTTTTGTTAGCCACCTGAAAAACTTTGCCGAAGTCCATTAAAGTGGGTTAAGAATTAGATATCTAACGTCTGTAAATTAATATCGACACCATCCGACTTTACATTCCTTACTTGCTTTTTATCAGATTCGTACTCTACTTCCAATAGGGTGTTCCCCCTATCTGCTTGACCACAATTTTACCAAAAAATGGCATAAATCGGTATACTACCCTTTAATATATCTCGTAAGTTAATATTAGGCGCGCTAACAAATAACAAGTAAAAAGGCATTAAGTTCGACCGGGCCGAACTTTGCATACCCACCACCTCGGTTATATATGTAAACCCGCTTTCGTCACAATAACTTATGAACCCAAATTCGGCATGGGCATTGAGTGGACTTATAAATATAAGTCACTGCTGAATTTTTATGTAAAATTTTAACAAAATCGGGTAATAAATAAAGCTTTTATGAGCTTCAGACCCTTAACCGGCATATCGGTCTATATGACTGCTATATCTAAATACAGTCCTATTTTTACCATATTTGGGTCAGATAGCGGTTGGCCTAAAACTACTCACTGTTTCAAATTTCGTGAAATTGGATAAAAAATAATGCTTTTATGGGCTTCAGACCCTTTATCGGGAGATCGGTTTATATGGCAGCTATATCTAAATATAGTCCGATCCAAACCATGTTTGGGGCGGATGTCGGGAGGCTTAAAATAACCCACTGTTTCGAAATTGGGTAGTAAATAGCGCTTTTATGGGCTTGAGACCCTTTATCGGGAGATCGATCTATATGACAGCTATATCTAAATATAGTCCGATCAGAACCATATTTGGGTCAGATGTCAGGAGGCTTAAAACTACTCACTTTTTTAAATTTCAGAGAAATCAGATGGAAAATTAAGTTATTGTGGCCGTTAGTTCCTTTATCGGAAAATCGATCTATATAGCAGCTATATCCAAAAATGGTCCGATTTGGCCCGTTCAAGAACTTAACCAGCGTGTATCAAAAAGACATATCTGTGCCAAATTTCAGCTCAATATCTCAATTTTTTAAGCCTGTAGAGTGATTAGAACAGACGGACGGATAGACGGACAGACACACGAACATCGTTAATTCGTCTTAGAATTTTACGACGATCCGAAATATACTTTGTAGGGTCGAAAATTGATATTTCGATGTGTTGAAAAAGGAATGACTAAATGAATATACTCCCTATCCTATGGTGGAGGGAATAAAAATGTTAGCCTTAAAACTCTAAACCTTTCGGATTTTGTCTCCACTGACCTAATGCAATTACCCTAACTTGGAATTTTCCACCTACAAGACTATGGCCTACTGCGTAAGGGAAGAACCATAGCCAAAAAAAAATTTCTGTCAAGGCTTGAATCAAGACGTTCAGTGTTTTATGTGAACACGCTCACCTCTGCGGCCTTCTTTACTCTTAATAATCCATTCGCTTTCAATTAACTTTTCACAGAGGACTTTTGTATAATGGCAAAAATACCATGCAAGCTTGGGGTTTAATTGTACTGCTGATTTCTAAGGCTGCTGGTCATGCACCATCCGTACCCGACATGGAACAGGATAAAAGTGCAGGTGTCTTGCACAGTCAAAGAGCTTTGGTTGAGGTAACAGAAATGATACGAATTTCTCACCTGATACACAATGTAAGTACTTAGATTATTTTAAATTCCGAAATAATTCTTTGCATTTTTTGCAGAGCCTAGTCAATTTGCAAAGATCTACCAAGGCTGGTCAGGATTCCACAACATATGATGACATGACTTTTGGGAATAAGATTGGTCTTCTTATAGGCGATTACCTGTTAAGTCATTCAAGTATGGAATTGGCCAGTTTAAAAAATCAAATTGTGGTAGGACTTATTTCTTCAACTGTCAGAGACTTTTCGGAATCCGAGTTTATTGGGGAGCGTGATGAGCAAAATAATCCTTTGCCTTCCAAGCCAGGCACTGTATATCAACAGACCAATAGCCCAGCCTGCACTGCCGATGTCGACTATGATGCTGAAGACATACTTAAACCCATGAATATAACACAATTCATAGGCAAGCCAGAAAAGGAGTGGGAAGCTCGTAATATGTTAAATGTTGGTAGCTTGCTGGGTAAATCTTGTCTGGCCTCGTTGCGGCTAGCCGAGCAGAGCGAGGAATTACAAAAGAAAGCCTATCTGTTTGGCAAGCACTTGTCGTTAGCATGGCAGGCATGTTTGGATGCGGAACCCTTTCAGCTAACTTCTCTTCCATATGGTAGATATGATACATAAAGGAAACTAATTTGTAGGCTAATTGAACCTAATCATTTAATTTTAGATACCTCCTTCAGTCTAGTAAGCGCTCCCGTTTTATTCCACTTAGAGTATGATCCCAAACTTTACGATGAAATTGAAAAGGGCAAAGTTAGTGTGGATAACGTTGATTACGTCAAAATACACCAGGCAATTTTGCAGGGCCCTGGCTTGGAGAAAACAAAACAACTGCAACGCAAGCACACGACGGCGGCACTTCACGTTTTAGAAAGTTTTCCAAACAATGATGCCAGAACGGCGTTGGAAAACATAATATTAGCCATGCAGGATTTGTAGGCAACATATAATAAGTTAACAGGTAGCTATTGCTCGAAATATTTTTAGCTACATTAAAAGTCCTAATTATCGATTATGCTGGCCTGGTAATGTACTTGTGTACCAATTCGAAATAACGTATGAAGCATCACTCTAGAGGCTTTTTGTTAAACTAAGTCCATGGCAAAGCAAGAAAATGTGTTTGTTAGGAGCTTTAAAGTTCTTACCATTGATTGTTGGGATATTTTTTAATAATTCAGCGGCATAATTTCTTTCTTATTACCCAAGCAACATATTAATTTTTAAAATAGGTCACATGAGTGGAGTTTAATACAACAGAGAAATGCAGTGTGTCTTAGCTACAAATTCAAAATGTATTTATTGACAGCTCTAGTTTAAGAATATGTTACTAAGTTTTAAATTTTTTTTTGATATTACTGTGTATATCAACTTTGGTTTACGTTAAATATTTTTGTATTAAAATTCTAAACATTTTTCTAGTTAAGTGTACAACAAAAATTATCTACATATATACATACAAGTTTAAAGTACATATACAAATGCAATCTATTAGTTTATACATCATTGTTTTGTTATTTTTAGTAGAATCAAATGCTTGCAGCGCTCGTATTTAAAATACTGAGGAAAGTTGGTCTCCACATACTCAAATTTCCATGGCTTATGCATGGTTTGTTTAAGAAAATATTCAAACATGGGTGCCACTGCATCCATTTCCGAAAACGTGAAGACATATCGCTTTTCCAAGGCCACAAAAATTTCTTTCTTTCTCCCGCTTATCTCTCCGCGTTGTAAAATTATGTCAATAACTCTTATAAAGGCATTGGTCAGATCGTCATCATAAATGGTATCAGCAGCAAATACAATGTCGCTTTCATCAATGGCCTTCAAGAGATCCGGACTGTAGGCTTGGATCTCTTGCATAAAATCATATTCCATCACATTAATTTTGCATGTATCACACAGTTGGCTGTTTAATTTGACATTGTTTCTGATTAGATCCAGAATTCCGCCTATATCAACATCAGTACACACAACTTTTTTCACATACAATGCAGCAGCCACACTAGTCAAGCCAACTCCCGCTGCCAACTCGAGCAATTGTTTATTCTTAAATTCTTTACGTTTGTGAAATATATAATCGGCCAGAAGAAGAGCACCTCTCCACACTTGCAGTCCCACTAGTTTGATTTCGGTAGCATCGGAATGTTGAAGTTCAATAATTCCATGGCTTGGAGCATCATCACCTTTTCTTTTCACCTCTAAATCCCCATCCTTATCTTTGGGCACTTCAGGATAGGTAAACTCAAACTTTGATGTGATCTTTCCGTCTTTGTCCTTTACTGTCTTAAAATTAGTTTCCTGATATATTTCCGAGGTTACTGTATACATTTTTCCTATTGATCTTGAACTTGATTCACTGTGCTTTATGTAATGACTGCCCAGAGCAGCAGGTGCGGAGCTTTATTTGTTTATAGGCATCTTTTAGATATTTTCATGAATTTTGGTTTTGTTTACGTTTATAAATAGAAAACAAGAAATACAACAACAAAAAGACGATATATTATGGTTCGCTATAACGTACAGACAAGTTGGACGATAGATATAGTATGAAAACTCGTTGACAGTGCACATCGCGTAAAAAAATGTTACTCAGTTGTTTTTCGTATGCTACCTTTTCGTTATATCATGGGTCAAAACACATAAGGTTTCTGTATTGGTACGGGATTCACTCAACAAGGCTCGGGCAATCGATCAGTTGATATACTTTTTTTTTGAATTTTCGTCATTATGGTGCTATGCTCGTTTTTCACAATTGAAAACACATATTTTTCGCAATCGCTGAACTCAGAATGCACTTATAAGGTGAGGTCATGCGAAAATATGAGTTCATTTTTTTATTTTTGTTTTGATTTTGCAGTAAATCTAAATGTCAAAGGCTTCATATCATGATATAATTACCAGTTAGGGTACCGTAAACAGCTCAGTAAAATTTTTTCTCTCGAGGTGCACTATCTGCCAACGAGTTTCTTGTGTCTGTATGTTTTATAGTTTAAAACCATAACACACAAACAACGAAAAATGCCGCGAACTAGTAACATACTCAAAATCAGAGTTGCACTTACCACTGATTTTGACAGATAGTGCACTCAATATTTTGTTGTTGGACAACTGCCACTACCTTTAAATGAATATATCTTGCTTGATATCAGCTGTCTTATTTTCTAAAATCTTAAGGAAATGTTCTATTTGGTCCGATATTCCATACATAAGCAACAAAACTGTAATATGATTATGAAAATACAAAAATAAAATACATTTGTGAAAGATAAGTTGTAAAGTTTGTTTCTAAACCACTTTTGACATTTCAATTTACGTCATTTGCCACTCAAGGTAGTTTCGTTGGGGATAGATTTTTGTTGTTGTGCTAATGATTGTACCTCTTAGTTGTACAATGGGCTGAACCATGACATAATGACCAGACAGTGTACCGTATACAATTGAGTACAATTTTTTCTCGCGAAGAGCACTATCTGCCAACGAATGTTGAGTATGTTACTAGTTCGCGTCATTTTTCGTTTTCTGTGAGTAATTATAGTTCTTAACTATAGTACACACACATAACCGAAACTCATTAACAGATAGTGTACTACGCGAGAAAAAATTGCACTCAGCTGTTTACGGTACACTACCTGGTAATTATGTCATGGCCACACCTATTTGTGAAAGACTTATCATGGCAATCCTGACTACAGATATTCTACATAATTTTTTCAGATCTTAGTTGTTCTGGATATATGTAATTTTCATTCAAATTTCATTATTATTTATTTATAATTAATCAATCAAACTCCTTTGCCCAAAAAGTAATTGCGGATTTTTTAAAAGAAAGTAAATGCATTTTTAATAAAACTTAGAATGAACTTTAATCAAATATACTTTTTTTACACTTTTTTTCTAAAGTAAGCTAAAAATAAAAGCTGATAACTGACAGAAGAAAGAATGCAATTACAATTTGTCAACGCCGACTATATGAAAAATCCGCAATTACTTTTTGGGCAACCCAATACAAATGTGGCTACAACAACAACTTTTTTCGCTTTCCCGAAATTTTTCGTGATTACTTTTTTTTAGCAAAAAAACATGCTGGCTTCATTCAGTTGGGCATTCCCCGATAATGGCTGGTACTGTGTACGTTTTTCACCGTTGAAACCCCTTTTTTCGCGATTACTTTTTTCTGCTTTAAAATCTCTTATCTAAAAAAAGGAATCGACGAAAAATGTCGCGAAAAGCGAATATAGTACCAGCCTTAATGAGGGAATGCCCTACTGAACGAGATTGGCAAGTTTTTTTTGCTTTAAAATCTATTGTCTAAAAAATGTAATCGGCGAAAAATATCGCGAAAAGCGAATATATTTCAGCCTTTACTTATGGTAAAATTTTAATTATATTGTTATTTTATAATTGATATTTGTGGAGTGTTTTAAAAATGAGGGCTGGTATTCTATTCTGCTTTCGGAATAGTCGCGGAAATCTTTTATTGTTCCGCGAGCGGATTTTGACAGTTATGTTTTGATATTATTTTCATACCAAAAAACGTTTTTCATCTGCAATTATGGTTTTATTTTTTTCGCAAATAAATAAAATAACAAAAGGAAAAAACGAGCCATTGAAACCAATAAAATAACAATGGTGTCAGGATTTGCCACTTAAATTTATTTTGACCATTTTTCTCACTATAAACAGAGTACTACTTTTTCACCTATTTTCCTCCAGTGTTTCCAGCTGAACAGAGTACTCAGCTTAATCGTGAAAAACATATTATAAAAGTGACAACATCGTACGATAAGTTTTTTGGTTTTACTCTGTCGAATGTGAGTTGAACGAAAAATTGTATGCGCCTAGTCAAGAATGACTATCTTTGACAGTGGCAGGTACTCCTCAACCTCTGGCATCGCTGTTTTTCAGACATCGACAAATTTTCCCGAGTTCCGACTAACATTTTGCAAAAATATTTTTTGCTTTTTTTCTAACAATTTAATATTTCGTTTCTTTAGTAATTTATTACATATAAAAGGTGAGTGGCTTGCAAAATTTCAACAATAATACAAAACAATTAAATAGAGCGCTCAAATGGTTAAAAAATCAATCGAACATTGAACTCGGTGGTAGTGTTGGGAGTAGAAAACCCTAAAAAGTGTGGTGTGGTCCGGTGCCGATGAAACGCCTTCTATGGTGTAAATTCTATTGTTTTAGAGTGTCACGAAATGATTGCTGCAAAAATTTTGTATATCATGTGCAAAGCTGGAATGTCGTACATTAAATTATGTGTAAATTTAAAAAAAAAATAGTGAATTGTGGTTTCAAATCTTAAAAAAATGCAACAAGTATGACAGATTTACTTGTATGGGCAGACACATTTGACGTTTCCAATTGGTCGCTGAGAGCGCAAAAGAGAGGGAGAAATAGAGCACAGACTGAGATTTTTGGCAAATGTCACGGCGAATAGGCGAAGAGTGAGCATTACTTTCATTCGTCCCAGTATTGAAGTTTGCCAAGACGGAAACGTAGAAAAAATAGTTAACCAAAGAAATAAAACGCAGAAAACACTCTTCACTTTACAGTTTTATTGACAAAAGAACAATTTATTTGTAGTCCAATGAAAATGTAATTGGAATTGTGAATTCACCACTTACCATTGAGTCGCAAATTCTCGCAAAGGTACGAAGAAATTTGCGGAAATCAATAATTGATGTGTGTAGTCAGTTGTGTGCTCCTTTTTGGGGGGACAAGCGAAGCAAAAACTCCCCTCAATACAGAAAAATATTGTATGGACATTATAGTAAAGTGTAGTGGCCACAATCGTGGATTTCTTCTTTGGGTGCCACTCCATTCATATATTTGTGTGGCCATTATACCTATCCCCTCGCCATAATCATCAACTAACTTTACATTTAAGCGTCACGCAACAATTACAATGTGGTCTTTCTATTTTTTGTTTTTTATATAAAAAAAGTGCGGCTGCCACAACTACAACGTCGAAGACGTAAACGAAAGAAAAAACAAAAAGCTCACGGTTGAACATCATCACCATCATGTTTTGGGACAAGAACGATTCACCCTCACAGAATATTGAGGCTCTACTGGAGAAGGAAGTAAGTAATTGCAGTAAATCATTTGCAAATCTGTTACTAATATGAACAAAATCTATTTTGAATCATTCGCTATGTCCTCCCTTGGCCCTTGTGTGTGCGGTATGTCGATGCGCCGTATGTTGCTTGCGATGTGGTTGACAGAACGTCACAGTTGAAGAGTTTTTGGAAGAGGACGACATCATACAAGAATGTAAAACTTACAAGAAATGCATTGTCAACTAGTAAGTATTAGTGAATAGTGTTCTAATAACTTTGACCACCGAGCAAGACCAAATCTTAAATGCCCTCTCAACGATTGTGCAAGCAGAAACTGTAATCTATTTCAAAATACTTCGAAAATGTGTATGACGCACCACAGTAATGTGGATAGTTAAGCAATATAGGCTAAGATCATTTTTAAGAACCCACCCACCACCCGCTTGCCAAAAAATAGTTTTTCGATTTAATTTTGGATAGTAATAATTTTTTTACCCTCTACCATAGGATGGGGGTATGCTGATGTTTGTAACTCCTCGAAATATTTGTCTAAGAGCCCATAAAGTATATATATTCTTGACGGTCATAATATTTAAAGTGGATCTAGCCATGTCCGTCCGTCCGTCTGTCTGTCGAGAGCATGCTAACTTTCGAAGGAGTAAAGCTAGCCGCTTGAAATTTTGCACAAATACTTCTTATTAGTGTAGGTCAGTTGGGATTTTAAATGGGCCATATCGGTTCATGTTTTGATATAGCTGCCATATAAACCGATCTTGTGTCTTGATTTCTTGAGCTTCTAGAGGGCTCAATTTTTATCCGACTAAGCTGACATTTTGCACAAATCGTTTCAGTATGACATCCAACAACTGTGTTAATTTTGGTTGAAATCGGTCTATAACCTGGTATGGCTGTCATATTAACCGATCTGGGGTCTTGACTTCCGGAGCCTCTAAATTTTGCATGTGATGTTTTATTATGACTTCCAACCACTGTGCTAAGTATGGTTCAAATCGAACTATAAGCTGATACAGCTGCCATATAAACCGATCTTATCAAATCCTGACTTTGAGTCACTAGAGAGCGCAATTCTTATCCGATTTGGATGAAATTTTGCATGAGTTTGTTACGAGTTCCAACAAATATGCTAAGTATGGTGGAACTCGGTCCATAACCTGATAGAGCTGCCCTATAAACTGATTTGGGGTCTTGAGCCACTAGAGGGCGCAATTCTTACCCTATTTGGCTGAAATTTTGCATGACGTGTTTAGTTATGACTTCCAACAACTGTGGCAAACATGGTCCAAATAAATAACCAATGGCTGTCATATAAACCGATCTGGGATCTTGACTTCTTCAGCCTCTAGAGGGCGCAATAATTTTCTAATTTGGCTGAAATTGTTTTCAACGGCTTCTCCTATGACCTTCAAAATACGTGTCAAATATGGTCGGTATCGGTCTATAGTCTGATACACCTCCCCCATAAACCAATCTTCCTTTTTTACTTCTAGAACTAGGGGCGCCAATTCCTATTCGAATTGGCTGACATGACAATGACTTATTCTATGGTCTCTAGCATTCAATTCAACTACGGTACGAATCGGACCATAACTTCATATAACTCCAATAGCTTAGAAATTCTTCTAAAAAGAGATACCGGGAAAAGAACTCGACAAATGCGATCCATGGTGGAGGGTATATAAAATTCGACCCGATCGAACTTAGCACTCTTTTACTTGTTTTTTTATTATATTTTCGTTGTTTTTTTTTTGCTCGTGGAAAATCGTCCCCATATCGTCACTAGGGTTAACATATATAGATCCTTTGTAATTGGGAATTTGATATAAGGTATTACCGTTTATGGATGGCCATTTAGACCAAAATAGTGCAAATTGGATATTCCTATAAACAAATGCTTCAGAACATCCGCCGCTGTCATAGCTGTCACGAGAAGCTTAGCTACGAGCTAACGGGCGCGTCCACAGGTTACGGGTAGTGGAATGCGGAGTAGCTGCAATGTCAATCGCTGAGTGTCAGTGAGAGGCCGGGCGTCACCGGCTCCTGCATTAATACTAAATGCCTATGATCCTCGATGTAACAACAATTATTGACGCCTTTAAATAACCAATGGCCACCATTTTCTCGCGGCGATCGGTCCCTTGGACCGGAACGAGCTTGTTCACCTACAGGTGCTTGACGAGGAACGCCACCTCCACAGCAAATGTGGCAACAACAACAGACAACGCCCTCCTGATGACGACTTCCGTCGACTTGTTAAGTACTTGATTCAAGCATCGTTCTCCAAAACTTAGTCCCGAATAGTTTATCAATAAAATTTGCTTTTAGGTCGAAACAATAGCCGTCAGATTGAGTAAATGGCATATTTTCACATCAAATTGACTCTCAGATTTGACCGTCTACTTCTAAACATAAGGTTAAGACTTTGGCATTTCTATTCCTACTCTATTCTCCGTGTATAACAACAAGGGTCAGACTGACGACAGCGTTAGTTTTCATCGCAAAGACTACCATCGTCCGACCGTTCCACCGTCGACAAGATTCTTTTTGCGGGTAAGATTTTGTCTTACTGTCATCAGCAAGCCATTATACCGTATAGGGACGGATATTTTGGTGTTAAAAGCATATCTTTTTCCGTTATAAGAAAACTTATCCTCTACAATATTGAAACTATTAGCAAGGGCCACTTGCCAAATGGCCTCGCTGCTGAGCTGGCCACTCATATATTAGTAATGATCCATGCTTCATCTTGGAAAGAATCCAGAATTCGTTTGTACTGCCAGCCTTAGCAATGATAACCGGAATGCCGAAATGCCAACATGACAAAATGCAAAATGCAAGCTGGAACCTTGAGGTCCGATCTGTGTGGTGTCCATTGGCTGTCACGAGAAGCTTAGCTGGGAGATACCGGGTGCGTCCACAGGTTGCGGATAGTGTAATGCTCCATACCGAGTAGCTGCAACGGCAGTCGCGGAATATCATCGGTATCGAGCGCAGAGTCTCAGGAGAGGCCGGCAGTGCCTATGATGCTCGATATGACAACGCGAGTTATTGGCGACTTTAAATAACCAATAGCCACCTTGTTCCCGCGGCGATCGGTACTTTGGACCGGATCGAGCTTGCACACATACATGGAAACGTGGGCGGTATAGTAATCTAGTCATTCCGTTTAAAACACCTCGAAATATTAACCTGGGACCATATAAAGTTTATATATTTTTGATCCTCTTGATATTCCAAGTCGATTTAGCCACGATTAAGGTCGCACGAATACAGCTGGCCACATGAAACCTTGCAAAACTACTTCTTATTGATGAAGGTCATTGGAGATTGCAAATGGTTAGGATTTGGATATAGCCCCCATATAAACCTATTGATCGATTTGACTTCTTGAGTACCAAAACGCGATTTGGCATAATTTTGCCATTAATGACTTTTCCTACAAACGTGCCAATTATGATGTGAGTGGATCCATTACCTCATTTAGCTCCCATATAATCCGATCTCCCGATTGTACTTATTGAACCCCTAGAATGCGCAATTCTTATCCAAGTAGGCTGAAATTTTGCATAACGTACGACCTCCAATATTTATGCCAAGTATGATGTTAATCGGTCCAGAACATGATATAGCTCCCAAATAATCTCGCGGCAGCCCTCGCCATGAAGGCTTTCATCGGGTCAATCCGGTACGTACAACCGGCTGCCATGGGATTGAAATCTATCTCTGAATTTGGCTTGCACAATATTATACAAAATAAACTATTGGGTTGCCCAAAAAGTAATTGCGGATTTTTCATATAGTCGGCGTTGACAAATTTTTTCGCAGCTTGTGACTCTATAATTGCATTCTTTCTTCTGTCAGTTGTCAGCTGTTACTTTTAGCTTGCTTTAGAAAAAAAGTGTAAAAAAGTATATTTGATTAAAGTTCATTCTAAGTTTTATTAAATTAAATTAAATTACTTTTTGGGCAACCCAATACATGATATGTAAGCAATACCTTTTGAGCTGTTGTCGCAGAGACCATACAAATCAACATCTTGTGGATAGATATCCACCGCCCAGAAGTCTTAAGGTAGATCTACATGATCTATAGCGTGAGGTTCAGCGCTACAAGAGAACCTCTAGATCAAGCGGCATATCAAGCAGGTCTAGACAACATTCATGCAGATGCGGTAAATAACTACCGGGTGAATGTAGTCCTTGGAGAACGACCGCCTCCCATTGCACCTGAAGAACTTGACCTTCCCTGGCAAACCAGTGTAGTTCTGGCTCAATTACGTTCAGGCAGATGCATCCGCCTTAAATCCTACAGAGTAAGGATTGATGCCGACGTGCAAGGTGTATGTCCCGACTGTGACCAGGGACCACACGATACAAGTCATCGGTTTAACTGCCCAGTCACAACCATTCGACTCAGACCCAGATCCCTCTGGACGCACCCCATCTTAGTTGCAGAGTTATGGATCTTGACACTCAACAGAATCATGCAGACGAAAGATAAAACCAGAACGGCTTTAATATCTTCGCAGTTGTGTGGGGCTGTAGATATATCCCCGCGTGGGTTTCAGCGCATAGGGGTGTTAGGAGGGTTGGAGCTTGCGTCCTCGGTTGCTGAACTTTTGGAGCAGAAGAAACTGCGGCATTGCTCTAATTGCTGTTCGGGTGTTGTTAATTCCGATCCGTTCTCATCTTTTACTGGTCGTCATATATTTTTGCCGCTCATTTTTTTATCGACTTGTAAACACCACTCACGTTTCCAATATTAGCTGCATTTTCGGCTTTCTCTGGCAGCATATTAAAATATATTCGTGTATCTTTGCGAACTAGGCATTTGACCAGCGAGGCAGTGGCAAGATATTCAGCCCTGGCTGTGGTTTTGGTAACCTAATTTTGCCCGTAGCAGGGCATTGCGTAGACGTTTCCGGTGTTGTATTTTCTCTATAGTTTCGTTGCCTATCCAAGGCATAGTCGAGCAACTCAGAAAGAGTTTGCTGATATGTACGTGGTCGACTTGATTACGGGTGTTTTCATCTTGTTTTTGCGCAGAAATCAACCAATCTGTCGCTATTGTCATTCCTAGTATCGCCAAGTCCTTGCATTTCCATGATTGATTATAGATTATTGTTATTATTGCCCACCTTGGCATTAGAATCTCCCATAACAAGTTTAATATATCATTTTGGTAGAGAGCGTGTCACTGAGCCGATTTGTGAATAGAATGGATCCTTTGTTTCGTTGTCATCGGGTTCGGTTGGCGCGTAGCATGGTACAATAGATATTTTGTGAAATTTCGAATTGAAACTTTCCGTCATGGTGTGTTCAGATATAACATTGTATGATAAAAGACCTCGCTTTGCTTTCCGCAGCAGTAGAAGATCCATAGTTTCGGATTTTGGTCATCGTACTTCACTTGAATCGAGGATGTCTTGGTTGTCGTTTGACATCTCATTCTAGACTTGGTAAAGTCTCGACGCTACTCAGAGATTTCTGACGTTCCATGTTCCAATCATGCACCGTGTTGTGAATCCATAGGTCTTCATCGGGGGGTTGTCGGTTTCATTATTTCTTGTTGATGTTTCTGTAATTGTGATTTTTAAGTGGATGGCGGATTGGGCCATCGTATCGGTACCTAGTGCTAGGGCTGCCTGCGACCCTCTTGGCCGGGTTTTCTTGATGGTAAATGTACTGAAATTCTGCGAGCGCCATCGTTGGCCATTTCTTTTAGCTCATCCGCTGCCGACCGTGCAATAGGGCCGTTTTCGTATCCGTGCAAGCGGGACACCCTCTGCTTGTGCTAAATTATTGGTTCGCCCCGCAAATTTTATTTCTGCGATTCCAGTCATAAAAGATGAGCTTTCGCCAATCCACTACCTAGGGAGTCGTCCGATGCGAGAAGTAGCATTGAAACTCAAACGTAAATCATCCAACATCCGTCTCCCGGTGAAAAGCGCCAGACTTTTTTCTGCGGTTTATGCCAAGCCCGTTGGCCCTCGTCCATCCTGACAACCTTCTAAAGGTTTCCCGAAGGAGGTTATCACTAAAAGTTACATGCTGTTTAAGCAATACCTTTTGGGCTGTTATCGCAGAGACCATCCAAATCATCATTTTGTGGATAGATATCCACCGCCCAGAAGCCTTTTGGTAGATCTACATGATCTAGAGCGTGAGGTTCAGCGCTACAAGAGAGAACCTCTAGATCGAGCGGCATATATCAGGCACGTCTAGACAACATTCATGCAGACATGTTAGCAGATGCGGTATGTAGTCCTTGGAGAACGACCGCCTCCCATTGCACCTGAAAAAAATTAACCTCCCCCTGCAAACCAGAGTGGTTCTGGCTCAATTACATTTCGGCAGATGCAGCCGCCTCAACTCCTAATGTTAGAAGCCCAATGGTGGCTGTTTACTTTCGTGTATAGAGCAAGAAATTTATTTTCCTAGAAAATTTCTTAAAATTTGGTGAAATAAAAAATTGCAAATGCAAATTTTTTCCTGAACATTCCATTACGGAGTTGCGGATATACTTCCCTCAAATCAAAAAGTTCTGTCACAAACATACATGTTTGAGGTACCTCCTTTTTAGAGACAAGTCCCAAGGCTAGCTTATAGAGCGAAACCATTTTTAACAAATGTTGCATTGCGTGGTTAAATACTTCCCAAATGTCACTGGCATAACGATTTTTTGGAGCCCAGCCTCCATAAATGAGAGATGGGATTACATACAAAAATTATCAAATCTAGAATACAGTTTTGGGCTGGTTTAGGTTCGAGTGGTAGTCTTTTTCTAAACAGACTCACTTAGACTATTTTAGTCCATTGTAATACCCACCGTGGCGACAGACCTGGCCTCTAGCACACTAGCAACTTTTACATCTTTAGCAACTTGTTGCTAATATAATTTTCCATATCATTTATTTTTCAGTTTTACTCGCCCAGATGTCATTAAACGTATGATTGAATTAATAACCACAGAACCTGCAGAGGATTTGCCATTGGCCCTACGTTTTCGCCATGCCAATGTCGCTTGTGAAATTTTATTGCTGTAAGTTTTTCCTGGCATTTCGTTTTGGGGTTGCGTTTTATAATTTCATTTTCATTTTTTTTATTTTGTGGAATTTTCAGCGGCCTACCGTCCTTAGATGAGAAATTGATCTCCGATGAAGATACATTAAAAATGCTATATTCATATCTGGAAAATGAACCACCGTTAAATCCATTGCTAGCGTCGTTTTTTAGCAAGACATTTAGCATGCTCTTTACCAAAAAGTCTGATCAAGATTGGTTTTTGTATCAACAATTGTGCCTAAAACTTATGGAGTTTTTAAAAACGCAAAATAATTTTTTGGATTTGATGTGCAAGCATTTCAGCACGCCCGTTATACCCGATATCATAGTGGAGTTGATGCGCAATGTTGAAGGTGCCCAATTGAAGAGGAGTATGTATGAGGTGGGTAACAAAAATGTAGTTAAATGTCTGGTGGTTTTATGGTTTTAATTAATTGTCTCATTTGCCTCGTGTATTTTCAGTGGTTAAATGAAGAAAGACTGGTTGAAAAACTTATTGACATTATTGGTGATCCTGAACAAAGCGATAAGCACGTAAATGTTGCTGAATTTCTCTGTGATCTTATACACCAGGGACGTACTATGCGTCAAACTGAAAATGACACTTTTGAGCCGATTTTTAAAGTTTCCAATCCTATATTGAAAAGTATCGAAAGTGCTACCACTTTATTTGCCTTGTTTAATGTGATCCTGCAACCAAATGCTCTCGAGAGTGCTATTGTATCTGGCATTACGGTTGTACTTAAAGTTATCAAAATGGTTAGTGTGATGTAAGTATTGGCTAATGTTTTTCCTCTGTACATCTGTACATCTGTTAAATTATTGCCCTTGCTTTCATAATTTTTCAGGGATGAACGTGATGACCGTTGGCTCTATATACAAGCTCGTGAGCAGAAGGTACATGACGAATTTTTAACGACTGTGATGCGTGTTATTGAACCTCAACTAAAGTCCTTTAATGAATTACTTAGGAACCCGCCAAAAGTATTAAATTCAAAAGAAATTTGAAAAAAATGGAGTCTTTTACAGCATGAAGTTTTGCCTCTTATTTGCAGAAAGACGATATCATTACATCAGCTGCTGTACTCTCGCCGCCATTTGGAATGACCCGCTTGCAAGTCTGCCGAATTTTTACGGTATTGCTGGAAACTAAAAATGAGGAGATTACCAAAGCGTAAGAAACACGATTTCCGCATTTGATGATAAAGTAACCTTTTCTTTTTTTTCATTTAACTGACAATTTAGCATCTGTGCAACAGATTTCTTTGATATTCTGCTTTCACTCTTCAAGCAATACAGCTGGAATAATTTCCTTCACAGTGAAGTGGAAAAGTGTATTCATATCGCGTTTAAAAGTACGAATCTTAAAAAACCTAAACCCAAAACCGGAACTGAACCCGAAACAATTGAAAACATGCTAGACGATATAGTGGATATTGAATTCAACTTTATGAATGAATCAGAAGTTAAAGAGAGAGACCAAAACGGAGAGATTCTTCCGTCCGCCATACAAACTCATGTAAGAAATCTATTTTTAAGGCACAGGTAATGCTTGCTTTGGATAACAAATTAAAACACCATAAAAAATATGCCATGGTGGTAACACCTTCATTAATGCTTGCGAAATTTATGAGGGTATATAAAACTTCTTTGAGAAGAGGTATCGAGACACCGTTTGGAATTGGCCATATATAAGAGATCCCCTATCATTGATATTAGAGAAGTTCCTTTATGGAAAAATTGCATTTACGTGTTGTAGTAACATAAGGGCGGTAGTTACTGGTCGATGAAGGGTTACATTGCTATAATTCGGTGCATAGAACTGTCTGTCATGGTAGTTGTGACAGTGTGTTTGTAATCTCTTCCTCTTATAATTTCGTGGATAGTTCGGCTTGAAGTCATGTACAATTATTAAAAAAAGGTATCGGTGTTTTTTATTAATAGTTTTCTTTTAAATTTTCCAATATTTCGATTACCGCCGGTAATCTTCATCAGACAATGGATAACTAAAAGGATTATATTGGGTTGCCCAAAAAGTAATTGCGGATTTTTTTAAAAGAAAATAAATGCATTTTTAATAAAACTTAGAATTAACTTTAATCAAATATACTTTTTTACACTTTTTTCTAAAGCAAGCTAAAAGTAACAGATGATAACTGACAGAAGAAAGAATGCAATTACAGAGTCACAAGCTGTGAAAAAATTTGTCAACGCCGACTATATGAAAAATCCGCAATTACTTTTTGGGCAACCCAATAGTAACATAAAACATAATTTAACAAAAGCACAGAAACAAAGTATGAATTTGATTTGAATTTGGTGTAGGAGTCACAATTTTTGTGCGATCTCTACCAAATTTGGCATGAAATGTTTCGTGTGACCCAATATGTGTGCAAAATTTCATTTAAATCGGTTCAGATTTAGATATAGCTCCCATATATAACTTTCATCCTATTTGACCTTTTAAGGCTGTAAATGGCACAATTTTCGTCCGATCCTTACAAAATTTGGCACGAAGCGCTTTTTGTTACGTCCCAATATGTAATCAAAATTTCATCATAATTGGATTAGATTTATAGGGTGATTTTTTTGAGGTTAGGATTTTCATGCATTAGTATTTGACAGATCACGTGGGATTTCAGACATGGTGTCAAAGAGAAAGATGCTCAGTATGCTTTGACATTTCATCATGAATAGACTTACTAACGAGCAACGCTTGCAAATCATTGAATTTTATTACCAAAATCAGTGTTCGGTTCGAAATGTGTTCATTCACCGTAACGTTGCGTCCAACAGCATCTTTGAAAAAATACGGTCCAATGATTCCACCAGCGTACAAACCACACCAAACAGTGCATTTTTCGGGATGCATGGGCAGTTCTTGAACGGCTTCTGGTTGCTCTTCACTCCAAATGCGGCAATTTTGCTTATTTACGTAGCCATTCAACCAGAAATGAGCCTCATCGCTGAACGGTGAATGAACACATTTCGAACCGAACACTGATTTTGGTAATAAAATTCAATGATTTGCAAGCGTTGCTCGTTAGTAAGTCTATTCATGATGAAATGTCAAAGCATACTGAGCATCTTTCTCTTTGACACAATGTCTGAAATCCCACGTGATCTGTCAAATACTAATGCATGAAAATCCTAACCTCAAAAAATCACCCTTTATAAATAACTCCCATGTATATTTTTCATCCGATATGCACTTTTAAAGCTATTGTAGCCACAATTTTGGTCCCATCCTTACAAAATTTGGCATGGACCGTTTTATTCAACGTCCTCATATGTGTGCAAAGTTCCATAAAAATCGGTCAAGATTTAGATATAGCTACCATATATATTTTCATCCGATATGGCCTTTTAAGGCTATAGAAGCCACAATTTTGGTCCGATCTTTACAAAATTTGGCATGGACGTTTTATTCAACGTCCTCATATGTGTGCAAAGTTTCATAAAAATCGGTCCAGATTTAGATATAGCTCCCATATATATTTTTCATCCGATATGGCCTTTTCAGGCTGTAGAAGTAACAATTTTGGTCCGATCTCTACAAATTGACATCCCAATACGTGTGCAAAATTTCATCAAAATCGATAGCCAGATAGCGCCGACAAGCTAGTGCACACGCCTTATAAACGTGTCGCCTCCAGTCTTAAATAGTTCAGCGGGTAACCCGTCGGCTCCTGTTGCCTTGTTGTCATTCTGACTATGAGGTAAACATTCTATACTATCATCGGGGATTGGTTCTGCGGTATCCTCTTCGCCGCCATCGTCGGACACTAGCAGCTGGGTAAAATTTTCTTTCCATATCTTCAGTACACTAACCGTGTCAGTTACCCGATTTCCTTTTTTTCTCTGCAGGAGGATATGCCTGCACCAAAAGCCATCGGTTTGATGTTTAATTTTCGGACTTCATTCTGACTCCTGTACAACTCAATTCGCTCACACTCACGCCTTTCCATTCCATTTTTCTTTCTGTGAAATAGACGTTTCCCCTCTCTCTTTTCCGCAGATATTTGACGCGTTTGATTTCAGGGTTACTCTGTATGCCACATTCTTGGCATCCGTAGCATTTCGACACTCTTGGTCGTACCATTGGTTTCTTGGGGGAGACTACTTGGGCACAGTACGCATTTCGTGGTATTTTTCATGGAGTGGGCAATGGTTTGCCACTGCGCCCTTATATCGTCGGAACAAGGAGTGCTTTCATCAGGCAGCTCTGTCAGTTGAGTGGAGTATGCCGTTGTCATCTGTCGCATTTGCAGCTTTTCAATGTCTAGCTTCCTTGCAGTGTCAGATCGTACGTTTCTCGCCACACTAAGACGGATACGACACTTTGCTGCAACAAGGTAATTATCCGAATCGATGTTCGCCTCTCGGATCGACCGTACATCCAATACGCGGGTTGAATGTCATCCATCTATCAAATCATGATCTATTTGGTTTTTCGTGTTTTGATCGGGTGCCAACCATATGGCCGTGTGAATCCTTCGATGTAGGAATCTGGTGCTGCTAACTACCATGTTTTTTGCCGCGTGTAGTCTAAATTTTCCGACTGTTGGGCCAAAGATATTTTCCTTCCGTATTTTCACATTAATATCTCCCAGAACGATTTTAGTATCATAGGCGGAACAGCTGTCATATTCTCTTTGTAGGCGATCGTAGAAAATATCCTTGGTCTGTTCGTCCTTGTCTTCCGTCGGGGCATGGACGCAAATAATTTTGAAAATTTTGGGCTTTATGTGGATTGTGGTCGCAATCTCATGCACCGTAGGGGACAAATCCACAGCCAAATTCGTGCCTCGTCTTATGGTATTTATAATATAGGGCGTTGTTGTTGTTGTTGTAGCAGTTTATTATGTTGATTCTGTTGAGTGTCAAAACCCAGGAGCTCTGCGACTAAAATGGGGTGTGTCCACAGGGATCTGGGTCTGAGTCGAGTGGGTCTGGCCGGGCTGTTAAACAGGTGACGTTTAACGTGCGGTCCCTGGTTACAATCGGGACATACATCTTGCACGTCGGCATCAAACCTAGCTCTGTAGGAATTGAGGCGACTGCATCTGCCGGAACGTAATTGAGTCAGCACTACTCTGGTTTGTCGTGGGAGGTCGATTTCTTCAGGTACAATGGGTAGCGGTCGTTCTCCAAGGACTACATTCACCCGGTAGCCAATTACCGCATCTGCTACCGTGTCTGCATGAATGTTGTTTTGACCTGCTTGATCTAGAGGTTCCCTCTTGTAGCGCTGAACCTCACGCGCTAGATCATGTAGATCTACCTTAAGGCTCCTGGGCGGTGGATATCTATCCACAAGATGATTATTTGGATGGTCTCTGATATAACAGCCCAAAAGGTATTGCTTAGACAGTATGTAGTTATGTCTTCGCACTGGTAGGATCTTTGTCTCCTGAGAACCACATGAGAACTGAGGAGTCAGCCCGTCGTAGTTCGAAGGGCGGCATTCTGATAGATCTGAATATTATTCCACTGCGTTTCACAAAGTTGACGAGACCACACAGGCGCTGCATAACTTACCTCAGACCGGCCAATTGCTTTGTACGTGGTCAACAAGGTTTCTTTGTTTGCATCCCAAGTGCTGCCAGCAAGTGATTTGAGGACCATGTTTCTTTTATTGACTTTATCGCAAATTGCTCTGGCATATGGGGAGAATATGTAAGAGCTGTCAAATGTGACGCCAAGTATTTTGGGACACTTGATGGTCGGATTCATTTCTCCATCGACCACAACAGTGAGCTCAGTTGTTGTTGGTGTAGTAGCAGTTTGTGGTACATTAAGGCGGCAGCCCTTGCCGATGAAGGAATTCATCGGGTCAATCCGGTACATACAACCGGCTGCCATGGGATGACAGTGAGCTCAGTATTCACCTCACGCGTATTTGTAGTGAACAATGTGGCCGAAGACTATATGAAAAATCCGCAATTACTTTTTGGGCAACCCAATAATTATTATTTATGTATATAGATACGATTTATTTTTATTATATTTAATAATGCTGTCTTTTTTGCTTTCCACATTTTTGTTATTACAGCTTATTGTAAATTGTCGCCTGATTTCAAGACTTATAGAGTGCTGGACATTGAACCGGGAAAATGAGTAAGTCCACTATAGTGTTCAATTAATGTTGTCCATAGTCCTCAGTTTAATCAATGTTTTCCTTTTCCCACACAGAACGGAAAAGAAAGGTCGTCGTTTGGGTTATATGGGACATTTGATAAAAATCTGCAAACATATTTCAGAATGTATAACAGAATCGAAACATATCGGTGCCTTAGTTGACAGTAATCTAAAAGACGATACAGAACGTGAGCTATGGAAATCCATAGTGGATAGCACAGATGGTGAACTAACGCAAGCGTTGAAAATCCAAAGCAAACTTTTGGCAAATTGTGAGGCCAGTGACTACGATGTATCGCTGGACTTCCTAACTGACAATGACTTTTCAGATGCTTTGTAAGTATAGCAAGCCGCAGTTGTGTGAGCAGCTCATAGCTCACTTCGTAACATCGCCAGCATTGTTATGAATGTTATATTTATTTGTAATTGAATATTTCTTGTCTTTGTTTTCTTTATCCCTATTATATAAAGCAACAACCTGTGTGCTGTCACGGACTCCATGGACACAGTAAGTAGTCTTGAAACAGTGTGTGTTGTAATCTAGTGTTGTTTCACGGTTTCTTTTATGCCGAACTACCCAAAAGGCCATTGTTCTTGTTGTTGCTGTTAACTCCAGCTTTACAATTCGTGAAATTCGTACTAATGCTTCCTAATGTTTCGTTGTTTAAAGCCCACCAAAAAATAAAGCAAAAATTTTTACAACTCTTCTTTTTTAAACGAAAGAGGCGATCGATCCCTTTTTCTAATGTTTTGCTCTACCCATTCACCCAGTGTTTTGGTTAAAGTTGTTTCCTTTTTGTGTTTATCTCTTGAATTTCTAAGAGCATATGAAAACTTTCTCTATCTCTTTGAACATCACCAAACAAAAACAAACCATGAATTTTCATTGCCAAATTCTTGCCCGATTAATGAAATACTGAAAAACCAGGACTTTCTTTTTACACTTGATTACAATACCCAACATGATTCTGATGACGATGATGGAGGGGACGGCAATGATAGTGATGATCATAATGAGAACAGCAACGACGACGAAGGTCAAGACAACCAACAAGTCACAAATGCTCTCAATTTGTTTCAGTTCGGTCGCAGCAACGACGATGACGATGATGACGAAGAGGACAATGGCACATCTGGAGATGTGCTTTCGTTCGACGCCAAGTTGAAACTGTTTACAGCGACAAGTAATCCTTGGGACACGAATGACGAATTGTATATCTTTAAGTCTTCGCCGTCTTTGGCATGGCCTCAGGAAGCCTCGACCACCGACAATTTTGCCGATTTTGATGCTCATTTCAGTTCCTTTGCCAACGACATGAGTGACAGTTTAACAGGAGCTACTTCGGGGACAACGCCAGCGGCCAGTAATGATAACATTGGAGATTGTCCGACACCACGGCCGGAAGATAGCACCGGTAATAATTTTACAAACGCCCCAGCTACGTCTGCAACAACTTCCGAAGAATACGACAACAATGCGAATGTCGAAAAATTGGCATGGCCCGGCGAACTCTCATCATTCCATTCAAGACAAACGTTTGTAGATGATTATGAAGATGACGACGGTATGTGGACTAAACCCCTTGGCGGCGCATCAGCAGAAAATGACGTGCCTGAGGAGGAGGAGAAGGAGAAAAAAGATGCTGATAAAATTACAACTTGTGATGATGAAGATAACGTCGATGGTAAAATGGAAAACACGTCTGCGTTAACAAATGGTCCTACTAAAAGTACAGAAGACGAACCAGTCACAGCAATAGATAACGAGGAAAAGAAGGCTGAAACAAATCAATTGTAAGATACATATATTTTTCATATCATCTTTCATCCTATTTGAATGGAAGTCCAAATGCAGAGTAGTTTTAAAATTTTTATAATGTTTGGCAGCTGCAACACTATGCTGCAGAGAAGGTGCGCACACAATTAACATAGAAAGATTAGCAGGTTAATTTAAACAGTAATCTTTCGATTAGAAGATATATTTCGGTCTTAATATATTTTTTAGTAAACTCACAGGGGCTCAACTCTCATTCTATGTAAACACAAAATGAAAAGTTTTTTTTTACGTTTTTATAGCGTATCTCATTCCTGTTTAGGCAAACACAAAAAAAATGTTATTTTGTCAGCATGTTCTCAAATGAAAACGAAAATGAAAATATTTTTTCCATTTCAAGTTTTCACAGAAAGAGGTTTGAGGACGACCAACAAACATAGTAAATGCTGGCAAAAGTAGCCAATGCTCATTACATAGAAAAAAATAAAAACAGGTTTCAATCACGAAATTAATTGATCCAATTAATTTTTTAATTGAAACTGCTTCAATCACGAAAATGATAATAACCGTTTTTGAAAAAATTTTCAATTAAAAAATTCCATATCCAAATAAAAAAAATATTGACATTTTCAATTAATTTTTCAATTGATCCAATTAATTGAAATTTTTAATTGATTCAAATAAAAAATTATTGCAATTTTTTGAAAATTACAATTTTTTCTTATTTGGTACACAAATGTTTAACTTCTAGAACATGAACTTGAGGTGCGTTGTTTGAGCAAAGGTTCATGGGCAACCGTATAAAACAAAACATCCCCTTTAGATTTGTGGATGTTGTTGTAGCAGTGTGTTGTGCAGAGGCGGTATCCCTTGGGATGAAGGACTCCATCCGGTTAATCCGGCAGGTAGAACCGCCTGCCATGGTATTGCTATAGATTTGTCGAGATGTGGGACGTGCGGGTTTTTGAAATCTCCTTCCCTTTATATTGTAGGGGGCAAAATAGCTTTTAATTGAATTTGATTAAAAAATGTCGGAATCAATTAATTTTTTAATTGAAAACTACAAAATTTTCAGATTCAATTAAAGAATTAATTGAATCAATTAATTTTTGAATTGAAACTGGCAAAAATTTCCATCGCGACTGTAATTGAAAAAAAATATATAGTATTCAATTAATAAATGATTGAATCAAATAATTTTTCAATTGAAAACAATTTTATTTTCTATTAAATTTGAGATTGAAAAATTTTTGACAAATTTTTCTGTGTAGTTTTGCTTATTTAAGTAAGTAACTTAATTTTAGAATGTAAAATTAACTATGCTTTAAATTAACTTTTTATACCCACCACCGTAGGATAGGGGGTATATTCATTTAGTCATTCCGTTTGCAACACATCGAAATATCAATTTCCGACCCTATAAAGTATGTATATTTTGGATCGTCGTAAAAGTCTAAGACGATTTTACGATATCCGTGTGTCTGTCCGTTCGTCTGTTGTAATCACTCTATAGGCTTCAAAAATTGAGATATTGAACTAAAATTTGGCACAGATACGTCTTTTTAATGCACACTGGTTAAGTTCTTGAACGGGCCAAATCGGACCATACTTGGATAAGGCTGCTATATAAACCGATTTTCCGATAAAGGGCCTAATGCTCATAAAAACATAATTTTTCATTTGAAACAGTGAGTAGTTTTAGGTCTCCCGACATCTGGCCCAAATATGGTTCAGATCGGAGTATATTTAGCAATAGCTGCCATATAGACCGAACTCCCGATAAAGGTTCTGAAGCCCATAAAAGCATTATGTTTTATCCAATTTCACTGAAATTTTAAACTGTGAGTAGTTTTAGGCCACCCGCCATTCGACCCAAATATGGTACAAATAGGACTGTATTTAGATATAGCTGTCACATAGACCGATATGCCGGTTAAGGGTCTGAAGCTCATAAAAGCTTTATTTATTATCCGATTTTGTTGAAATTTGAAATGCAAAATTAAACAGTGACTTATATTTATTGCACCACTCAATGTCCGTGCCGAATTTGGGTGGATAAATTATCCAATTTTCATCGGATTGTGACGAAAGGGGGTTTACATATATACACGAGGTGGTGGGTATCCAAAGTTCGGCCCGGCCGAACTTAATTCCTGTTTACTTGTTTAAAATGTTTCGTCTAGTTAATTCTTGTTAGTCGAATTTTTCTAGCCATTGTTACTAATTCGCCATAAGCCATAAACAAAAGCGAAGAAAGGCTTCCGAAATTTCATAAGAATAATCTTTTGGGTTCTTAAGTGATGGTTCGAAACGTAGCGGAGTTGGAAACAGGTCAAAGTTCTGTTAGCTTCTATTGGATAAGAAGAATATAACATCGTTTTAACACGAGGCGTTTGGAATTTTTTTGTCCGATTTTGATGACATTTCACAAGTATTATTTTTTTAGACCACCTACATAAATTTTTTGGAATTTAAATTAAAGGAAAAAACTTTCATAATATTATGATTTTCATAAGATATCTTCACAGGAATTCCCGCCTTTTCTCCCTTTTTTATAACCCCGTAATCCAGAGTCCGATCCCGGGAATTCTCCAAAAATGTAGCTCTTTAAAATCAACAGACGCAAACATTGCCTGACCAAATACTTTTTATTAGTGTAGGTCGGTTGGGATTGTAAATGGGCCAATTCGGTCCATGTTCTGATATAGCTGCCAGTAAAACCGTTCTGGACTCTTGACTTCTTCAGCCTCTAGGGGGCACAATTCTCGTCCGAAATTTTGCACGTGGTGTGTTGGTATCACTTTCCAACAGTTGAGCTAAGTACGGTTCAAATCAGTTCATAACCTCATATAGTTGCCATAAAACCGATCTTAGATCTTGACTTATTCAGCTTTAAGAGGGCGTAATTCTTATCCGATTTGGCTGTAAGTTTGCACGTGGTGTTTTGGTGTCACTTCCAACCACTTTGTAAGTACGGTTAAAATCGGTTAATGACTTGGTGTAACTGCCATATAAACCGATATTGGATCTTGTCTTTTTGATCCGATTGGCTGAAATTTTGCATGAGGTGTTTTGTTATGACTTCCTGTGTGCTTAGTTTGGCGCAAATCGGTACATGATCTGATAAAGCTGCCATATAACCCGATCTGGGATCTTGACTTCTAAAGCCTCTAGTTGGCGCAGTTATTATCTAATTTGGTTTAAATTTTGTACAACGGCTTCTCCCATGAGCTTCAATATACATGTAAAATATGGTCTGAATCGATCTATAGCTTGATACAGCTCCCACATAAACCGATTTTGCTTCTTGAGCCCCTACAAGGTTCAATTCTATTAAAAAGTTTTTAAAAATAGAGATATTGAGCTGAAATTTAGCATAGATTCTTTTTAGTCCATAAGCAGGTTAATTTCGAAGATGAGCTATATCGGACTATATCTTGATATCGCCCCCGTATAGACCGATCCGCCGATTTAGGGTTTTAGGCCCATAAAAGCCACATTTACTATCCGATTTTGCTGAAACTTGGGACAGTGAGTTATGTTAGGCCCTTCGACATCCTTCGTCAATTTGGCCCAGATCGGTCCAGATTTGGACACTGAGTTGAATTAGGACATTCGACTTCATTCTTCAATTTGGCCCAGATTTGAATATAGCTGCCATATATACAGATCTCTCGATTTAAAGCTTTGGGGCGCATTTATTGTCCGATTTCGCCGAAATTTGGAACAGAAAGTTGTGTTAGGCCTTTTCCAGGGGCAAACTTCTCACATATTGATGAGTGCAGTCCGATTTAGGTTTTAAGCTCAATGATAGGGGGCCTCTCTTTGGAGAGGAGGCAACGTCACAAATGTTGCCAGCATTAGGAGGGGAAACCCCTGCTGAAAATTTTTTCTGATAGTCTCGCCTGGATTCGAACCCTGGCGTTCAGCGTCATAGGCGGACATGCTAGCCTCTGCGCTACGGTGGCCTCCTAATAATAATGATACCATGGTGTCTATAGTTCGAATCAAACTCATGACTCTGCAGTGGCAATCCGAGCACGCTGCCAACTATGCTTCCTATGGTAGAATAAAATACGAACTCTGCATTTGGCTTCTAAACGTTTACTACTTTCAATAATTTTCCGTTTATTATTATATTTTTTAATAGTTTTAATTTTGAATTGTATTTATTTTTCTTTAATTTCGTTATATTGAATGAGTTTTTTTTCACTTAAATAAGCTTAAAATCACCAAGGCTTTGAAAAGAGAAAAAATTTACACATGCTTATTCGAGTATATACCCCAATTAATACTTTTCGCTTTCGCTCTCTCTCTCTCTCTCTCTCTCTTTCTTACTCTCTATGGTTTTAGGAATAGTTCAGAAAATGAACAACCTGCACAAGAAGATGACAACAATACCAACATCACAACATCGAAAGAAGAAAATGTTGATAAAGAAGTGAATGATGTTAATAAGGATATTAATAATGAGGAAGAGGAGTTAATAAATAAGCACAAATCAATCACAATAGAGACAGAGAGCAATGTTAAGGATACAAAGGAGACAACAGCGGCTGCTGCTGTTATCACAACGGCTTTAACAACAACATCAACAGATAATTCTACAACGTAAGGTGTTGAAGCATTTGCAATGAGATTTTTGAACATTTGATGAAATAAGAAATGAATTACACACACACACACACACACATATATACACACAATACAAATGTCACTTTGTCGCACATATACAAACATTTCGAACCTATGTATACTTCCTTCTCTAGAAGCAATCTTTTCCAAAAAAACCAAAAAAAAAAACAAAAATCACAACATCGCAAAACATACAATGTTGTACAGAGCTAATTTACAAGACATTCATAGTGTTGTTGTTTTTGTGAAATTAAATGCAAAAAATCAAAGAAAACAAAACTAAACAAAACTAAACAAAAAGATCAGTAAGTTGAGATTGAGGTTGAAAATATGTTTGTTCACATGTTCTGTAGTTAGAGTTATGTTAACTAATTTCTCTCGAGTACCAGAAGAATACGTTTCATTTGTTTCCCTCGTCCAACCTTCCTCCCCTTTTCCCAAAGACGTTCATCATTCCCCTAACGCCAGTTATGGTGTGATGCTTTCGTTATTCCTTTTCGCCCCCAATAACCCCAACACATCCCCTCCTTTTTTCATTGCAAATTTTGCAAGATGCAACAATATTTAATTAAATAGCATTATAACGTAATAATAAACATAATATATTTAATAATAAACTATAATCAATTAGGCTCGTAGTACATTAAACAAATTGTGTATTAATTGCCCGCCCAAAGCGTATTTAATTGAAATTATTAAAAAAAAAGTTAGTAAGAAGCAACTTGTATCACATACTATTACTGCAACTACCACAACTACTACTACTACTACTATATGATATACATACAGATATACACGTATAGTTGTATTTTTTAAAATAATTTCGAAAAACGTTAAGTCCTCGCTCGTATTGCCAATTGTGTTTAATAAGAGATATGTTATAGGCTTATTTTTTTTTTAATTTAGATTGTTTTTTCCTTTTTTCTTCCTTTTGTATACTCCTTCTATCAATGATGATGATGATGATGGTGGTGATGATATTGTTGATTTTACATTTAGTTTGTCTCATACATAAGTACGTACACACATACAAATCCACATCATATATATATAAAAAAGAAAATTAAATAATTAAATATATATATATTTTTATAGTTACGTCTCATACGCTTAAAGCGAAGTATGTGCTGCTCACTTAAAATTACCGAAACACTAAATTTAATAATAAAATGTTTAAATAAAAAGAAAGAAAAAGAAAAAAAAGAGTTAAAAACATAAACCAAAAACCCATGTAAAAAAAATGCCGTAACGGAAATTTATACCAAATTATATTTTTTTTAGTTAAAAATACACCACACTGACATGAAACCTAAATGCTTCTTGTTTTTAAGTTCTACTTTGAAACAATAACAACTGAATTATTTGATAAATAAAAAAAATCAAAGCATTTTTACAATACACTCACCAAGTGTTCGTCCAAAAACCAATGGAAAAATAACAAACATAACGAAAAACATGCAGAATTTTTTTAAGATTATTAAAAATAATATCAACTGTGTTTGTAAGGCTATATAAAAAGAGATTAATTACTATTTTTTTTAATATCTAAACTCAATGTAATTCCCCGCCTTAATTCGTAAATGTGTCTAATAAAAAAGTTTAACTAAGAAAAACTTGTAAAAATAATATAAGAAAAACGTTAAGAAACTAAACCAATGCATACATACTTCGAAAATAATAGGACCCTATATAAAATATTAATATTAAGCAGAAGGCATATTTATTTAAAGATTTCCAATTCCTCATTGGCTTTGTGTATATGAAATGCTAAAAACGTTTACTGAGATATTGAAGTCGCTATGAACACTTGATAAAAACATGTCGCTGATTTTCCAACTTTCTATTACTGGGACATTCTAACCGGACATTCTAACCGTAGCATAGAGGTTAGAACGTCCGCCTATGATGCCGAACACCTCAGTTCAATTCCTGGCGATAACATCAGAAAAAAATTCAGCTGGTGTTATCTTAACTTGTAAAATTTTTTTACGAACTGGCGTCATGCCACTTATACATGGCAATAAAAACAAGTAAGAGCGTGCTTAGTCTTATATACCCTCCACCATGGATCGCATTTGTCGAGTTCTTTGCGATGGTGCGTTTTTTAGGCAAACAATGAATAAGAACTGTTATGCTATTGGAGAAATATCAAGTTATAGTCCGATTGGGACCGTAAATGAATTGAATGCTGAACATTGTAGAAGTCATTGTGTAATATTTCAGTCCATTCGGATAAGAATTGCGGCTTGTAGGGTCTCAAGAAGCAAAATCGGGAGATTGGTTTATATTGGAGCTGTATCAAGTTATAGATCGATTCCGATTATATTGCACACGTATATTGAGGGCCATGGGAGAAGCCTTTGTACAAATTGTGTGCTAAATTGGATGAGCATTGCTCTCTCTAGAGTCTTAAGAAGTCAAGGACCCAGATCGGTTTATATGGCAGCCATATCAGGTTATGTACCGATTTGTGCCAAACTCATTAAAATTTTTGGAAGTCATATCAAAACACCTCATGCAAAATTTTAGCCAAATCGGATGAGAATTGCGCCCTCTAGCGGCTCAAGAAATCAAGATCGGTTTGTATGGCACCTATACAAGGTTATGGACCGATTTGCGCCAAACTCATCACAGTTTTTGGAAGTCATATCAAAACACCACCTGCAAAATTACAGCCAAATCGGATAAGAATTGCGCCCTCTTAAAGCTGAAAAAGTCAAGACCTAAGATTTATATGGCAGCTATATGAGTTTATGAACCGATTTGAACCGTACTTCGCACAAATGTTGAAAGTGATACCAAAATACCACGTGGAAAATTATAGCTAAAATCGGATAAGAATTGCGCCTTCTAAAAGCTCAAGAAGGCATGACCCAAGATCGGTTTATATGGCAGCTATATCAAAACCTGGACCGATTTGGCCCATTTACAATCCCAACCGACCTACACTAATAAGAAGTATTTGTGCAAAATTTCAAGCGGCTCCTTCAAAAGTTAGTTAGTAAGTTTTCCAATCAGTTTTTTTTAAACTTGTTTTTATATTACAAACATTATAATATCAATCGTGGTTTGTGCTAACTAACCAACTTCAGTTGAGTTGCCAATTGAATTGCATACTATTTTACAATTTACTTAGTAGATGAACTTTCAAAACATTAATATTGAATGAATTTTTATTAAATGACCAGCTGTAACGGGCCCGCTCCGCTGCGTCTTCTTTTACTTTATATGGAGCAAAGTTATCCTTTGAATATTAATTTTCGACAATTAAAGAGCTTTTAATGAAATACCATGCTACGAAATTAGTATATGCATATCGCTTGACTAACAGTATAACAATATAAGCCTTTATCTGAATTCCATATGATCTTTATTGGACCACGAATTCGCTCGGAGGGTTTAATGCCATTAATCGGACATTTTTTCATGATGTCCGATTTAGGAGTGTTTTCGGGGCTGAGGTGGTTCCCTAGACACTTGGCCCTGAAAAAAAATGTCAGCATCGTGCTCTTGTCTCAAATACCATTTATTTAAACCCCATATTGCCATTGGATTAAGTAGAGTTTATACCCAACCATTTGACCCCAAAATTGGTTTTCAAATTAGTTTTCTAATCTCAAATACCTTTCATTTGAGCCACATATTGGCATGGTCTGCAAATTTTTACCCTTTGGGGGTTTTTGGGGAAAAAGGGCATTCGTATTCTACTCCCAAATACCTTTATTTGAGCCCCATATTGCGATGGTCAGTAAATAATTGCTGTTTGTGGTCTATTTTGGGAAAGGGGTAGACCGCTAGAAAATGAGTCCCAAAAGTTGGTATCAATTTCGTGCTCCACTCCCTTATACCTTCAACTGGGCCCCACATTGACATGGTCGGTAAATATGCCCGATTTAGGGGTGTTTTGGAGAGTGGGGTGGCCCCCAAACACTAAGCCCTGAAAATATATCAGCATCGTGCTTTATTCTCATGTATCTATATTTAATTTATTTGAACCACATATTGGCATTCGCCTCGAAATTAGATATCAAATTCGTTTTCTAATCTCAAATACCTTTCATTTAAACCCCTTATTGCAAAATTCGGCAAATATGTATGTATGTATGTATGGGCCCCAAAAACTATCGTTATCGAGCTCCTCTGTCTTGAAGACCCAAATTGTCTTGGTAAGCAAATACCTCCTATTTGAGCGTTGTTATGGTGGTGGGACGTCCCCTAGACAGTTGGTCTGGATGCGTGGTCTACTCTCAAATACCTTTCATTTGAGCCCCATATTTCCATAGTCGGTAACCATGACAGGTTTGGGGGTGTTTTGGGGGATGGGACGGCCACTCATTGACTTCGTATTCTACTTTAAAATACCTCTTATTTGAGCCCCATATTGCAATGGTCAGCAATTACTTTCTATATGGGTGGTGTTATGGCGGGATGGCTCCATAGACACTTCCGAATATTGATATCAAATTCGTGCTATACTCCCAAAGACCTTTCATTTGAGCCCCATATTGCTATGGTCGTAAATTTATCCCCTTTGGGGGATGTTTTTGGGGAGGGACGGCCTCCCAAATACTTGGTCCCACAATTGGCTATCAGCATCGTGTTCTACACTCAAATAGCTTTTATTTAGTCCCCATATTGCCATGGCAGTAAATAAGTCATGTTTGGGGGGTGCTTTGGGAAGGGGTTGACCCCCAGAAAATTGGTCCCACATTTGGATATAAAATTCGTATTCTACTCGTAAATACCTTTCATTTGAGTCCCATATTGTAGTTAATGTTCTATATATATATTTTGTAGATTTTGGGGGTGATATCCAATCCAAAATTTGGATAGCAAATTTTTGTTTTTAGGTTACTATGAGAGAGCACACAAAATTTCGCATAAATCGCACCACCCATCTCCGAAATCTGGCGTTTCTGAAAATTAGGGTAAGGGGAGTGTCCGCCCCCCTTCAGATATCAAAAAATGTAGTAACCTATTTTCATTTCGCACCATATGTGGAAATTTCAAAAAAATCGATTGAGCCGTTTTTGAGCCTCTACAGGGAGTGTTTTTTGTTATGACTTCTAACAACTGTGCTAAGTATGACGCAAATCGGTCCATAACCTGATGAAGCTGCCATATAAACCGATCTGGGATCTTGACTTCTTGAGACTCTAAAGGGCGCAATTATTATCCCATTGGAAATTTTGTACAACGGCTTTTCACACGATCTTCAACATACGTGTTGAATATGGTCTGAATCGGTTCATAGCCTAATGCAGCTCTCATATAAACCGAAGAGATCGGTCAGCCTCTAAAGGTATTGTAGCATTTCTAAAAAGAGATAGCGGGAAAAGATCTCGACAAATGCGATCCATGCTGAAGGGTATATAAGATTCGGCCCGGCCGAACTTAGCACTCTTTTTCTTGTATTCAGTTACGATCGTGATTGAAATTCTGGCAACTTTAAATTATAAAATTAATTGATTCAATCAGTTTTTTTAATTGAATCTTAACTTTTTTCGATTACGATCGTGATTGAAATATTTGTAATTTTTAATTAAAAGATTAATTGATTCAATAATTTTTTTAATCGAATCTGAACATTTTTTTTAATTACGATTGAAATTTTCAATAAAAAATTTATTGATTCAATCATTTTTTCAATTGAATCTTAAAAACATTTTATAAATAAAATGTGATTGAAAATTTATTTTTTTTAATTTCACAATAACGGCTAAGACCACAGCATTTTTTTTTCTTTTTGTCGTTCGTTCTCCAATTCATTGAAAACAGCTGATTTTAAAGAGGGAAAACAGCTGAGTTGGCGCCGGTTGCAGAACGTACAACCCGATGAAGTGCTTTATCGTCAAGAGCTGTCGCCTCGGTGCTACAACAACAACGAATCGAGTGAAAAAAATGTTAGTGTTCTAGGTAATTTTTTGCAATTTTGTTTTTGGCTCAAAAAATTTTTAATTGTCTAAAACGTGAGTTTATGACAAGCAAACGAAAGATACAAAAAATTCTGCTAAATGAGGCCAAAATTCTAGCTTCTAGGGGCCGTAGAAATCTAAGGGGGATATGGAATCTATAACAGCTTATAGACCGATTAAGAAAAAAGTTATCATGTATGTTGGAAGTCAGAACAACACACTACGTAAACAATTTCCCCCAAATCGGATAAAGGTTGCGGTTTACAGGAACTTAAATGCCAAATCGGGAGATCAGTTTATATGGCAGCTATATCAGGTTATGGAGCGATTTGGGCCGCACTTGGCATAGTTCTTAGAAGTAGCAAAATAACATTCCGTGCAAATTTCAGTGAAATCGGACAACAACGGCGGCTTCTAGAGGCTCAAGAAGTCAAATCGGGAGATCGGTTTATATGGGGATATATCCAAATCTAAACCGAAAAGTCCCAAATCTGGGCCAATAAGACAATCCCAAAGTCAGCGGCCTACATCAACAAGAAGAGCTTGTGTTCAAGCGGATATCTTTATTTGTTCAACCGCCATTTCCATCATCCTATGGTGGTGGGTATAAAAGCATATATAAATAGAAATAAAATATTTGCAAAATGAAAATTTTGAAAATGTTGCTCATCCGATTTGGCTGAAATTTAGCATAAAGTGTTCTGTTATGACTTCCAACAACTGTGCTAAGTATGGTTGAAAAAGGATGATAACCTGATATAGCTACCATATATACCGATCTTGGATCTTGACTTCTTGAGCTAATAGAGGGCTCAATTCTTATACGATTTGGCTGAAATTTTGCACACATATCAATGAGTGCAATCCGATTCAAGTTTAAACTCAATGATAAGGGGCCTCCTTTTTATAGCCGAGTTCGCAGTGCGACACCTCTATGAAGAGAAGCTTTACATGGCATAGTACCTCACAAATGTTTCCAGCATTAGGAGGGGAAAACCACTGCTGAAAAATTTGTAGATGACTTCGCCAGTATTCGAACCCGGCATTCAGCGTCATAGGCGGACAAGCTAACCTCTGCGCTACGGTGGCCTCCAAAAATTAAATATTTACTTGTATGGATAAATTTTACAGTTTCAAATTAAGTCATCCATGTTTTTAGCTACAAAACATTCGATTTAGTTATGGTCTGAATCGGACTATAACTTCATATATTTCCAATAGCATCACAATTCTTTTCCATTATTTTTTGTTTGCCTTAAAAGAGATACCGCGCAAAGCACTCGACAAATGCGATCCATGATGGAGGGTATATAAGATTCGGCCCGGCCGAACTTAGCACGCTCTTACATGTTTTTTTTTAACCTACCACCGAAGGATAGGGGTATATTAATTTTGTCCTTCCGTTTGCAGCACATCGAATTATCCATTTTCGACCCTATAAGGTATATATATTCTTGATTAGCGTAAAAATCTAAGACGATCTAGCCATGTCCGTCTGTCTGTTCAAATCACGCTACATTCTTTAAAAATAAAGATATTGAGCTGAAACTTTGCACAGATTCTTTTTTTTTGTCGATAAGTAGGTTAAGTTTGAAGATAGGCTATATCGGACTACATCTTGATATAGTCCCCATATAGACCGATCCGCCGATTTAGGGTCTTAGGCCCTCAAAAACCATATTTATTATCCGATTTTGCTGAAATTTGGGACAGTGAGTTATGTTAGGTCACTCGACATCCTTATTCAATTTGGCCCAGATCGGTCTAGATTTGGATATAGCTGCCATGCAGACCAATCCGCCGATTTAGGGTTTTAGACCCATAAAACCCACATTTATTATATAGAAATTTATTTTACATTTACACACATTTATTTTATAGAAATTTGGGACAGTGAGTTGTTTTAGGCCCTTCGACATCCTCCTTCAATTTGGCCCAGATCGGTCCAGATTTGGATATAGCTGCCATATAGACCGATCCGCCAATATAAAGTCTTGCGCTCATAAAAGGCGCATTTATTGTGCGATTTTGCCAAAATTTGGGACTGTAGGTAGTGTTAGGTCTTTCGACATCCTTCTTCAATTTGGCCCAGATCGGTCCAGATTTGAATATAGCTGCCAAATAGACCCATCTCTCGACTTAAGGGTTTGGGCCCATAAAAGTCACATTTATTGTCCGATGTCGCTGAAATTTGGGACATTGAGTCAAGTTAAGCCCTTCGACATATTTCTGCAATTTGGCCTAACCGATCAAGATTTGAATATAGCTGCCATATAGACCGATCTCTCGATTTAAGGTTTTGGGCCCATAAAAGGCGCATTTATTGTCCATTGTCGCTGAAATTTGGGACAGTGAGTTGTGTTAGCACTATCGACATCCTTCTTCAATTTGGCCCAGATCGGTCCAGCGTTGAATATAGCTGCTATATAGACCGATCTCTCGATTTACGGTTTTGGGGCCATAAAGGCGCATTTATTGTCCGATGTCGCCGAAATTTGGGACAGTGAATTGTGTTAGGCTCTTCAAGATTTGTATATAGCTGCCATATAGACCAATATCTCGATTTAAAGTCTTGGGCCCATAAAAGGCGCATTTATAATCCAATTTCAATGAAATGTGACACAGTGACTTATGTTAGGCTTTTTAAAGGGTGATTTTTTTGAGGTTAGGATTTTCATGCATTAGTATTTGACAGATCACGTGGGATTTCAGACATGGTGTCAAAGAGAAAGATGCTCAGTATGCTTTGACATTTCATCATGAATAGACTTACTAACGAGCAACGCTTGCAAATCATGGAATTTTATTACCAAAATCAGTGTTCGGTTCGAAATGTGTTCAAATTTTGACAAATTTTGTTCAGCGATGAGGCTCATTTCTGGTTGAATGGCTACGTAAATAAGCAAAATTGCCGCATTTGGAGTGAAGAGCAACCAGAAGCCGTTCAAGAACTGCCCATGCATCCCGAAAAATGCACTGTTTGGTGTGGTTTGTACGCTGGTGGAATCATTGGACCGTATTTTTTCAAAGATGCTGTTGGACGCAACGTTACGGTGAATGAACACATTTCGAACCGAACACTGATTTTGGTAATAAAATTCAATGATTTGCAAGCGTTGCTCGTTAGTAAGTCTATTCATGATGAAATGTCAAAGCATACTGAGCATCTTTCTCTTTGACACTTTGTCTGAAATCCCACGTGATCTGTCAAATACTAATGCATGAAAATCCTAACCTCAAAAAAATCACCCTTTACTTGTTTAATATACTTAGAGCCTTACAATAAAAGTCAAAATTGGTCTGGCCAGAGCCATCTGCGTGCTCTGGTGTTAAATGGCGCTTACCTCAAAATCATTTTCGCTCTCTTTTCATAACGGTACATGGTACAGCTCCGATATTTGGAAAGCAGACATAATTCGAGATCCTCTGTCGATATCCATCAAAAAATGAAAATCGAAAAAAATTCGCTTACACCATATACGCGAGAAGGGCTCGATATTAAAGAAAAAAAATTAATTGAATTAATAAAATGATTGACAATTTTAAGTTTTGAAACTATCCATTGAAAAACAACAATTTTCTAATTCAATTTAATAAAACGATTGGAATTCATTAATTGGTGTAATTTTTTATTAAAACCCTTCAAAAAAAAGTTGATAATTAAAACTATTAAAATTTCTAACCACACACACATTTTATTGATTTAACAATTGATTTTTTTTTTTTAAATAAAAACCAAATTCAATTGCAAAGTACTGTAATCGAATAATTTTAAAATGAACAATTTTGTTATCGCATTTTGTTAAAATGTTAGCTCCATTAAAGGCAAAAACTGTTGAATCAAAGAGTTTTTAAAATTGAAAAAAAAAAATTTAATTAAAAATTATAATGGTAATAAGTTGTTATCAGCCTTTTTGATGAACAATACGAATAGTTTATAAATGAAAAATCGCAAAATAAAATCGCCCATTTTGTTTGATTTATTTGTCATTTTCTGTGAAACGTAATTCCCATTTACGAAAATAAGTCAAAACGAGATGTATCCTAAAAATTTTGTTTTGGGGAGAATCACATATCAAGATCTCATTGACATGTTTAAGGAATGAAGTGACTTCAAAGATATCTCAATTAAGCTAGCTACCAAAAGCGTTATGCCTCATTACACATAAGCCAATGGATTTCTGTGGTTAGTAACAATCTAAAGAAACACTTGATGGGGTATATATTTCTGGTTTTACTCCCGCGGTCACCGCTTAAATCAATTTGTGATCAAGACAAACGATTCCCCTTTTACGGAATTTTAAAAATATCATGCTTTAAAGGAAAAGTATAACGGAGAATATACCCAAACAACTCTTGCTGTTTATGAGAATCTGTATCAAAATTGCTAATATTTGTTTTTTTTTTCAAATACATTCTTTTTGAAGATTTTCTTAAAGAGAAACAAACAAAATCAGCAGGTTTGTTTTTTAATTTCATATAAACTATATTTAGAAAAAAAATGTTAAATTTCCCATTTCTTATATTTGCCATTTTTTATTTATAATTGTTTTTGTATTCAAGTTAAAAAAATTTGATTGTTCTAATTTTCACAAACATTTTGCATAAAGATTTTCGTAACCAGTATAGAGACTTTCATAAAAAATTCGAAAAATGTATTGCTATACATTATAATATTTTTGTTCAAACATTTAACACAAATTACCATTATAGAGGAGAAGAAGATAAGAAGAATAACATCAACAACAACAACAACTTTATTTAAAGTACAAAATTACATTCACATTTAAAAAGTAAAATACAAATACATACATAGTAAATGTAACCCTCCCTTAAATATAACTCTTAAGTTCAATAACTTACCTAAATAACAAACAAACAAACAAAAAAACAAATAAAAACTACAAGATTAACAAAACGTTTGCTTGACGAAGGCAGAAACGAAAAAAAAAAATTAAACAGCTTCCCTCCCTAACACTTGTTCACCATATCTATTTTAGTTTTTTTTTATCCTTTTGTGTTTAGTCAAAAAAGAAAAAAAAAATAACAAAAAAATTCAAAATGAAAACATAACAAATGTGCTAAAGTGTTTTTTGTTTGGTATAATTTTAAGTTATATACATGATTTTAAATATAAAACACCAACATACATACATAAATACACATCTTTACATACTGGCGGGTTGGTTATTAAAAACAATAAATACAATAAATGACATAAATACCAGGTAGTGTACCGTAAACAGCTGAGTACAATTTTTTCTCGCGAAGTGCACTATCTGTCAACGAGTTTTGGTTGTGTGTGTGTGTGTATTATACTTAAGAACCATATACACAAAGGACGAAAAATAGCACGAACTAATAACATACTCAAAATCAGGGGCCGAACTACCGCATACGTGATCGAGTACGCTTTTGTATCGAATGAGATTTCGTCTCGTATCGAATGGATGTATTTCCGCACTCGAAAGCTATCGTACTGAAAATTTTCAAGTGGCTATCGATTATTTTTTGCATCA
The DNA here is from genome assembly GCF_963082655.1 of Stomoxys calcitrans. Taxonomy (NCBI): domain Eukaryota; kingdom Metazoa; phylum Arthropoda; class Insecta; order Diptera; family Muscidae; genus Stomoxys; species Stomoxys calcitrans. The sequence continues at coordinate 254,848,662 of NC_081552.1, read as the reverse complement.
GAGTATGTGGCAAAAGAAAACAACACAAATGAAAATTAACATCATAACAAAAGCCGGGGTTTTGTAAATTAATAAATAAACAAATAAAAGCGTGCTAAGTTCGGCCGGGCCGAATCTTATATACCCTCCACCATGGATCGCATTTGTCGAGTTCTTTACGCGGTATCTCTTTTTAGGCAAACAAAGAATATTGAATAAGAACTGTTATGCTATTGGAGCTTACTTTTACTTTAATTGGCTATGACAGAATATTTGTTCCACTAGCCGAACGAATAGCGTTCCAAGCGCCTCGATCTTCTGCGCTCATTCTAAAATCTCTGACACCAAGTTTCGAGGTGTCTCCCACAACATGATCTTTCCATCGGGCTTTTGGTTTTCCCGGTTTGCGTGTACCACCGTGTTTGCCTTCAAAAGACTTCTTTGCTGGAGCTTCTTCATCCATTCTGACAACATGACCTAGTCAACGCAGCCGTTGTATTTTGATGCGTGTAACTATGCTATCGTAGTCATACAGCTCGTGGTTCATACGTCGCCTATAGAATCCGTTAACCTAAACTGGTCCATATATTTTAGGAAGAATCTTTCTCTCAAATACTCCAAGCCTCATCTGCTTTCACAAGTACCCATGCTTCAGAACCATATAACAGCACGGGTAGTATCACTGTCTTGTAAAGTGTGCTATTGGAGCTATATCAAGTTATAGTCCGATTCGGACCATAAATGAATGCTAAACATTGTAGAAGTCATTGTGTAATATTTCAGCGGCTCAAGAAGCAAAATCGGGAGATCGGTTTTTATGGAAGCTGTCGATTCAGACCATATTATACACGTATGTTGAAGGTCATGAGAGAAGCCGTTGTACAAAATTTTTGACAAATCGGATGGGAATTGCGCCCTATAGAGGCTCAAGAAGTCAAGATCCCAGATCGGTTTATATGGCAACTATATCAGGTTCTATACCGATTTACGCCATACTTAGCATAATTGGAAGTCATAACAAAACACCTTATGCAAAATTTCAGCCAAATCAGATGAGAATTGCGCCCTCTAGAGGCACAAGAAGTCAAGACCCAAGATCGGTTTATATGGCAGTTACATCAAAACATGGACTGATTTAAACCATACTTAGCACAGTTGTTGGAAGTGACACCAAAACACCACGTTCAAAATTTCAGCCAAATCGGAAGACGAACAGTGAGCTGTGTTAAACCACAGTGAGTTGTGTTAAGCTCCTAGACATCCTTCTTCAATTTGGTCCAGATCGGTCCAGATTTGGATATAGCTGCCATATAGACCAGCTTTTCGATTTAAGGTTTTGGGCCCATAACGCCGCATTTATTGTCCGATGTCGCCGAAATTTGAGACAGTGAGATGTATTAGGCTTTTCGACGTCCTTCTTCAATTAGGCCAATCTGTACCGATTTGAATGTAGCTGCCATATAGACCGATCTCTGGATTTAAGGTTTTGGGTTCTTAAAACACGCATTTATTGTCGGATTTCGCCGAAATTTGAAACAGTGCGTTGTGTTAGGCTCTTTGACATTTTTCTTCAACTTGGCCCAAATCGGTCCAGATTTGAATATAGCTGCCATGTAGACCGATATCTCGATTTAAAGTCTTAGCCCCATAAAAGGCGCATTTATAATACGATGTCACTTAAATTTGGCACAGTATTTTATGTTAAGCTTTTCGACATCCGTGTCTTATACAGTTCAGATCGGTTTATTTTTAGATACAGCTACTAAATAGACCAATATTTTGTTATACACAATAGAACAATGACTTCTACTTTATAGTATTTGGTCCAAATCGGAACATATTTCGATATAACTGCTATGTGACATAAGGTATGCAATTTTCACAGGATTTTGATGAATGGTGGTTTACCCGAGGTGGTGGGTATCCAAAGTTCGGCCCGGCCGAACTTAACGCCTTTGTACTTGTTTTCTTAGAATTCTTTTAATTGGTAAAACGAATGGTGGACTTTCAAAAAACGCCCGGGCGACATACTAATTTCGTCATTCGGTTTGTAACTCCTCGAAATATTCGTCCCCATAAAGTATATATATTCTTGATCGACATGACATTTTATGTCGATCTAGGCATGTCCGTCCGTCTGTCCGAAAGGACGCTAACTTTCTAAGGAGTAAAGCTTGCCGCTTGAAATTTTGCACAAATACTTCTTATTAGTGAGGGTCGGTTGGGATTGTAAATGGGCTATATCGGTCCTTGTTTTGATATAGCTGCCATATAAACCGATCTTGGGTCTTGACTTCTTCAGCTTTTAGGGAGCACAATTCTTATCAGATTTGGCTAAAATTTTGCACGTAGTGTTTTGGTATTAAATCCAACAACTGTGTTAAGTATGATTCAAATCAGTTTATAACCTGGTATAGCTGCCATATAAACCGATCTGGGGTCTTGACTTCTTCAGCTTTTAGGGAGCACAATTCTTATCCGATTTGGCTGTAATTTTGCACGTGGTGTTTTGGTATTACTTCCAACAACTGTGCTAAGTATGATTTAAATCGGTTTATAACCTGGTATAGCTGCCATATAACCCGATCTTGGATCTTGACTTCTTGAGCAGCTGGAGGTCGCAATTCTTATTCGATTTGGCTGAAATTTTGCATGAGGTGTTTTGTTATGAATTCCAACTGTGCTTAGTATGTACCGCAAATCGGTACATAACCTGATATAGCTGCCATATAAACCGACCTGGGATCTTGACTTCTTTGGCCTCTAAACGGCACAATTCTTATCCGATTTCTGAAATGTCTACAACGGCTTCTCTCATGACTTTCGACATACGTGTCCAATATGGTCTGAATCGATCTATAGCTTGATACAGCTTCCATATAAACCGATCTCCCGATTTTGCTTCTTGTTTACTACTTTTTTGCGGTTCTATCATATTGTGAACCTTTTTTCACTTTAGATATGCTAAAACATGTCATCTGATAGCCAGCCACCTTAAAGCCAGTATCAAAACACACATATACAAAACGCTCCTGGGAAAGTCCTACAAATAAATTTGCAATAGTTACTATTTTTTCTTTCAATATCAAATAATTGAACACAACAAAACAAAAATAAATTGTCATAGAAAGCGTTAAGATCTTTAAGAAACCCAAATAAAACTACTGAAAGCAATATTTGGTAGTGCAATGGAACATACATAATATTGGATTTCCAAAAATAACTCATACAAAACCTTTTAAAAGTACATATATTACGTTGTAAGTTTCATAGTTGTAGATAATATTGAGGAAAACATCACATTTATGACCATGACTAAGTTTCATTTACACAGTCATACATCAATGGTTTCTCTACATCTTATTCGCAAAGATTATAAGGAACAAGCACACAACGGGTAATCGTATTGACCTTCATAAGACACTTTTTTTTTGGTTCTTGATAACATGGAATATATTTCTATCTCTATAAACGGCCATTATTGACGAGATTGCTTTTGGTTTATATGTTACCGTTCATTCTAGACCAGTGTTGGGCACATTTGTTAAGGTCAAAACGGAATGAGCGTGTTGAGCTTTGTTTTTGAGCATAGCGTTGCAGAAATGCAACTCTGTACACAAATGCCACAAAAGCAACGCGGAGAAGTTCAAAAAATTTTCAACTTTGACGCTTGAAAGGGTCATTCTGTGTTGGCATACGAGAAGTAGGGTTTTAATCATCAAAGTTGAAAATTGTTTAACTTTTTGAGTTGCTTTTTTAACATTTGTTTGCTGAGTTGCATTTTTAAACGCGTAACTCCTCAAAGCGCTACTTCTGTTTAGGACTTTAATGTGCGTTATACTTCCAAGCCCATGGGCTTCCCAGAAGTCCACTCGTCTATCATGACATTGTCTTCAAAGAGGTATTTTTGCTGGCATGTCTTTTTATTGTCGTCGAATTCACTGTCCTCAACCAATTCAGCAAACCTTTTTTTATTTCCTCTATCTCAAAAAACTCTGCTCTGTAAGGACATCTTAGCAGACCGTGTCGTACAAACCGTCATCCTACCACAAACTTTGTTTTGTACATTAATGAAAAAGAAATCTAACTGTACCAAACAACAAACAATGAAAAATGTGATGGAACGTAACCAAGTCATTTGAGTATCAACTTCGACTAGAACTTTTGTTATATTATTTTAAAAAAGTAAAAACGAAAAATTAAAAAAAATAATTAAAAAAAACATATTTACAAAGAAATTGTTGGTAAGTAAACTTTTTATCTTACGCGTATACAAATGATCATACATGTTTATCTTTTCTAATTAGAAACCGTAAAAAACGAAACGAATTGGAGTATGTGCAAAAATTGCATTTATTAATTCGGAAAACTAACACCACCCATTAGTAAAATTCCCGGAAAAAATGAGAACCAAAATTTAATGTAATTATTTTTTGTGTATAAATATAATTTTAATATTAAACCTCTTCTTTATCATCGACGACAAACTTGTAGAAATCTTGGAATATTGTCATTAACGAATATATGAGGGATATTGTCATCCATATATTCATTCATGACATGCTCGTTCACAATGTCGTTTGAAATTGCATGCATGATTTTCCCGACAACTATATGAAAATGTCATCCACGATTTGTATGAGTGGTCGGCTGTATGTCTTCAACGATTCAATAAGGTCTTGCATCATTCTTTTATGACGACGCGGCCTGCTGGGTTATGTTCTTGTCCAGGTACACAAAGATGTCCATTTGTGTATGTATTTGCCCGCCACTGTTTACCAATAACACTAAATTTCCCATGAACATTCCATTAAGGAACAGAGGATACTTCTCTCATATCAATGAGTGCAGTCCGATTAAAGTTGATGATAAGGGGCCTCCTTTTTTATGCCGAGTCCATTATCATTAAGGAGTAGTTTTATGGTATCCTCGTCACCGCCACTATCGGATACCAGCAGCTGGAAAAAGCAAATCTGTTACCAGATTTCCAACTTTGTTTCTGCAGGAAGATGTACCTGCACCAAAGAAATCCGTTTGTTTAATTCTTAAGTAGAATTTCTGGACTTCATTATGACTCTTGAACATCGATAAGAGGCCTTCTTATTTATACCGAGTCCTTTATCATTAAAAAGTGGTTTTATGGTATCCTCGTCACCGCCACTATTGGATACCAACAGATGGAAAAAACAAATCTGTTAACAGATTTCCAACTTTGTTTCTGCAGGAGGGTGTACCTGCACCAATCGGTTTGGTTTAATTTTGAAGTAGAATTTCTGGACTTCTGGACGACGCACAGTGGGAGAAAATCGAAAAAAAACTAATGTTGGGTCACATCGGCAGGCAGGTCACATCCGCCCTAATGTTGGTCACATCGGTATTTCGAAATATTGTTCGGGCTGCAAAATCTTCACTTATGGTCCGATTTTCCCTACAAAAAAGTCCGCTTGGGTTCGCTTCCCTACAAAAAAGTCAGCTTGAGGCCTACAATATCTCCACTGGTTTCGGAGATATTCGAAAAAATTTTTTTTGTGCAATTTTGACCGAGATCTTTTTCGTATTTTGCAATTTTCGATGACATTTGTGGTTCAATTCAATTCAATTTTTATGCATGATTTGGATTCGTGACAAAATTTACAACGACTTTGCAGCGAAAAGTGTCCACATCCGATAAATGTAAAAGTAAAAGTTATACAGTTTGGAAGTCAAAAATTTAAAAATGTGTTTTTTTTTTTGCATTTTTTGGTCATATATAGTATTTTTATTGATTAGTCTTTATTAAAGAATCTTGCTTCAATGCCTTAATTTTTTCTTTTTTGTTGGTGAAGAGAACATTTTGAAGATCGTTTTTAAGTTTAACAATATATGTCAACCTAAACGGGTGGTATATTAAAAAATTGGAAAAACCCCTCGAGTTCAAAAATTCCAAAGTTCAGTTCCCCCTTGGAGGAGAAAAGCTTCCTATTAATGTAAATCGGTTGGGATTGTAAATGGGCCATATCGGTCCATGTTTTGATATAGTTGCCATTAAAAACTGATTTCGGTTCTTGGATTTTTGAGCCTCTAGTGAGGGCAATACTTATCCGATTTGGCGCATGAGGAGTTCTGTTTTGACTACCACTAACTGTGCCAAATATGATCCAAATCGGTGCATAACCTCAAATAGCTGCCATATAAACCGATCTTTAGATTTGACTTCTTGAGCCTCTAGTGGGCGCAAGTAGTAACCGATTTGGTTGCAATCAGGATTACTTTAACAGGGTTGAGCCAAGCGATCAGCCAAAACAGTTTTTTTTGAGTTGACTTCATTAAGCTGTCAAACTTGTTATATTTTTTTTTGTTTTAGTCCTATCCAGTGCAAGTCAGATGTTCTGGATAAAATTTCAGTGCACAATTGTACTGGTTAGTTATCGATAACATACAATAGCAGATAATAAGAAACGATTTATCGGCATTTGTACTATGTAATACTAAAATAAAACACAGCAATTGTTCACGTTTTTCTTAGTTGTTTACAAGGTGCGTTTGTTCACTTTCAAATTCAAATAGAATTAATAAAATATACAAAATTAAAATAGATATCCCAAGTTGTGTTAAAAAAGATGTGAAATAGAAAGAAAAACAAGTAAAAAGGCGTTAAGTTCGGCCGGTCGAACTTTGGATACCCACCACCTCGGGTATATATGTAAACCACCTTTCGCCATAATCCAGTGGAAAATGCATAATTTATGCGCACATAGCAGCTTTTTCGAAATATGGTCCGATTTGGGCCAAATTCGACACGGATATTGACTGGTCTAATAAGTACAAGTAACATTGTTCAATTTTGTAGAGCAAAATATTGGTCTTTTTAGTACCCATATTCAAATATAGACCGATCTGAACCATATACGATAGACTGTTGAAAAGCCTAACATAAGGTACTGTGTCAAATTTCACTGAAATCGAATTATAAATGCGCCTTTTAGGGGAACCGTCCGCCTTCCAATATCGAAAAATTATATAGCCTATGTTTTCTTCCATACCAACCTACACAATATGCGAAAATTTCGAGAAAATCGCTTCTGCCGTTTTTCAGTCTATACGGAAAAAACAAACCGAGTCCCATATATCCGTGATTGGCTAATGTGCCCATTTTGGGCCTTTTTGTGGGGTGGGGTTAACCCCTATACTTCGACATGAATTTGTATGCCAGATTCGTTATCTACACCCGCACACTTTTCATTTGATACCCATATTGTCCATATCGGTCCACTTTTGATTTTGGGTGATGTTTTTGGGGTAACGGTGGCGGGTCCGCCTCCTTCCGTTATTCATAAATTATAAAACCTATTCCTACTTCCTGACCATATTCGTAATCTACTCCCGAATACCTGTCATTTGAGTCCCATATTGATCGTCAAATAAACCTATTTTAAAGGGTTTGGGGCTGGGGCGGCCCCCCAGGTACTTGGACCCAAATTTTATTATGAAATTCGTACTCTACTCTTGAATACCTTTCATTTGAATCCCATATTGTCCCATTTGGTCCACTTTAATTTTTGGGTAGTACTTTTGTGGCAAGGAGGAGGGTCCGCCCCCCTTGAAAATGCCAAAATAATCGGTTCAGCCGTTTTTGAGTCTATACGGAACAAACAAACAAACCGACAAACACCCAAACAAACACAAATTGAAATTTATATATAAGATGAGTTTAGTTTAGTCCAAATCAGTCTATAACCTTAAATTTAATTATGCCCTTAATTTAATTTAAGGTTATAGTCTGATTTGGACCGTATTTGGCACAATTGTTGAAAGTTGTAATAGAACACAGCATAGAAAATTTCAGCCAAAACGGACAAAAATTGAGGCTTGTAAGGACTCAAGATTTCAAATCGGGAGATCGGTTTATATGGGAGCTACATCAAGTTATAGACCGATTTAGACCGTACTTGGCACAGTTGTTGGAAGTAGTAACAAAACACAACATGCTTAATTTCAGCCAAATTGGAAAAAATTACAGTTTGTAAGGGCTCAAGAAGTCAAATCGGGAGATCGGTTTATATCGTAGCTACGTCAGGTTATAAACCGATTTAGAGCGTACTTGGCACAGTCGTTAGAAGTCCTAACAAAACACTACATGCCAAATTTCTGTCAAATCGGACAACAATTGTGGCTTCCAGGGGCTCAAGAAGTCATATCGGAAGATCGGTTTATATGGGAGCTATATCAGGTTATAGACCGATTTGGACCGTAATTGGCACAGTTGTTGGAAGCCATAACATAACACGATTCAACCAAATCGGACAAAAATTGCGACTTACAAAGGCTCAAAAAGTCAAATCGGGAAATCCGTTTATATGAGAGCAATATTAGGTTATAAACCGATTCACACCGTATTTGACACAGTTGGTGGAAGTCATAACGGAACAACACGTGCAAAATTTCAGCCAAATCGGACAAAAATTGTGGCTTCCAAGGCCACAAGAAGTCAAATCGGGTCCTCGGTTTATATGGAAGATATATCTAAATCTGAACCGATATGGCCCATTTCCATTCCCCAATGACCTATATCAATATTAAGTATCTGTGCAAAATTTCAAGCGGTTAGATTTACGCGTTCGACCGTTATCGTGATTTCGACAGACGGACGGACATAGCTATTACGAATCAGAACGTCGATTCGATCAAGAATATATATACTTTATGGGGTCTTAGACGAATATTTCAAGGGGTTACAAACGGAATGACTAGATTAGTATACCCCCATCCTATGGTGGTGGGTATAAAAAGCCTTATGTATGTATGAATCTATATAAGAAACTAGTTTCTTATATGCAATAATTCTGTATAGGAAAAAAAATGCATAAAAGAAAAAAAGTTAAGTAAAGTTTTGGACTTTCTTATATCCGTTGTCTACTCATTTTAAATTTATTGAGTAGACAACGGATATAATAAACTTTAATCATTTTACACTCTCACTTCTCACTTTAATCATTTTACAGTTTCTATTGGCTCAGTAGTGTAGTTCCAATTTTGGGTTTGGAATGATTCCCATGGTTGTCAAGATTAAGCTACATGTATAATTGTAATAATTGTGCTGGATTTTATTAATTCAGAACATAAATATTCGATTCTTTTCTAGCACGTTCACCTTGGGCAAGTTAATAATTTCGTCTGCAATTATGTTTCCAAAAAATAAAGCAGAGCGGTAGACCATCCTTTCCAACTCAATTGGATATTTTTATGCTGTACCTCGTACTCGTACATCAAGGCCTTTTAGTTTGCAAAATCTACATAATTCATGTGTTCTTTGTTTTCTAATAGTTTGTCCTTTATCGACAGTCGTTTTCTTATCTTGCCAATACTAAATGCTTCAACTTCAACAATCTCGTCAAAATGGCTTTAGTTCAACTATATGTATATGTGTTTAAACCAAAATTATAACATCCATTATAAAATGTTGTGTCTTCCTTTTCTTCAATCTCTACATAAAACCTAATTGGATCTATTAGCAAAATTTGCAGGAAAAAAAATAAATGTAATTCAAAAAAAAAAAACAAAAATTATATAAAAAAGTAATATAAAATGTGTCTTGTATTGCATAAGAAATTATAGATGAAATTTTGTATTTGTACATATTCATATAAGAAATTCATATAAGAAATCCCCATATTATCCATAAACATACCCATTTTGTTAGAGAAAGCTTTAAGAAACACTACCCAAATACAAAAAACTTATATAAATATAAGTCATTATTTATAGAGTCTAAACATACGTAATGTAGACATAAGTGAAACATCATCATCAATGGATCATCTTTAAACAAACAACAACAATAAACATATTAAATTTTCATTACACTTAATAATCGTTTTGCGATTTTTGTTGGTTTTTATTTTCGTCTACACTGAAAGTTGTTGATGGTAACTGTCTCGAAGAATCATGTCAATAAACGCACAAAACTAAAAATTAAAGTATATATGAAAAGTTTTGGATTTAAATGCAGAATTTTTTTGAGCACCTAGAATTATTCACTTAAGTTGTACATATATTCATCGCATTGGAAACATATTTGGTCACTTATTTCCATTTTATTGTTGATTCTGTTAATGGGTTTAACATCTTTTGAATTTGTGCTTTTGAGTTATTATCCTGGCAATTTATCTTTAAGCGGAATTTTGAAAAATGTACACACTCTGTTCCTCCACGAAATGCCATTGTGAGACCATCTGAAATAGAGGGTGTAAAGAAAAGTTAACATGTATGGTGTATACTTCGCACTGATATATACTTGGGCTTCGACTTAATCCGACTACAGATAACAAATGAAAGCCTGTTAAATTTGGCCGTGCTCAATCTTATATGCCCTCTACCATGAATCGTATTTGTTTAGTCATTTGGGATTTTTTTATGTATAGTTGGTACAGGGTACGCCAGAGAAACTTACTTATTTGAAAAAACTTCCGAAATGTCTCATCTCTCTCAGAGGCGATCTCCAATGACCGGCACGCTCTCCAGATTTGAGTCCGTGCGATTTCTTTGTATGGGGTTATTTAAAATCCCTTGAATCCCATTGCCAACATATCAATAGATACGCTGCAGTGGACACGAATTTCAACAAGTAAAAACGCGGGAACATGGCAGCTATATCTGATTTGGACCATAATTCGCACAGTTGTTGAAAGTCATAACAAAACGCTACATGCTCAATTGCAGCCAAATCGGACAAACATTGCGGCTTGTAAGGGCTCAAGAAGTCAAACCGGCAGATCGGTTTATATGGGAGCTATATCAGGTTATAGACCGATTTAGACTTGTTGGAATTCATCAGAGAACACTACAGGCTAAATTTCAGCCAAATCGGACAAAACTTGCGGCTTCCAGGGGCCGATATGGCCCATTTGCAATCACCAACGACCTACATCAATGTTTAGTATTTGTGCAAAATTTAAAGCGGCTAGCTTTACACGTTCGACCGCTATCGTGATTTCGACAGACGGACGGACATGGCTAGATCGACTCAGAACGTCGAACGACGATCAAAAATATATGGCAATAAGTAAAGCTAGTCGCTGAAAATTTTATTCTATGTATATTATTCTACGTATATTCTACTTTATATACGTAAATGGGTAAGGATTGTAAATGAACCAATACCTAGAAAGATGATCTTAAGATTTAATACCTTGAGCTCCTAAATGCCACAGTTCTTATCATATTTGACTGAAATGTCCAAATTGACAGTTTAAGGAATAACAAGAAAAAGGAATAACAAGAAAAAAATCAGCCCATTTTTGTTTAGGCTTTCTTTGTTTGCTTCTTTCCCGCATATTACCTAAACATACACAGAAAAAATCGGGATTAATTACGAAATTAGTTGATTCAATAAATTTTTTAATTGAAACTGCTTCAATCACGAAAATAATAATATCAATCACCGTTTTTGGAAATGTAATTAAAAATTTTTTTCAATATAAATAATTTTTTAGTTGATTCAATTAAAAAATTATTGATTTTTTTTGAAAATTCCATTTATTTCTATATTTGGTACACAGATGTTTAACTCCTGGAACATGAACTTGGGTGCGTCGGTTGGGCAATGGTCCGTGGGCACCCGTATAAAAGAACTTCCCCGAGGGGATTCTCAAAAAAATTGCGGGTGTCGGGTAGGGGTGCGGTATACACAGAAAAAAAATAAAAATCAGTGGCATCAAATTAATTGAACCAATTAATTTTTTAATTGAAAGCAGTTTCAATCAAGAAAATGATAATATCAATCACCGTTTTTGGGAAATGATTGAAAATATTTCCAATTAAAAAAAATTACATATTTAATTAAAAAAATTATAGAAATTTTGTGAAATTTTCAATTAATTTGTTAGTTGATTTAATTAAAAAGGTTATTGAATAAAAAAAGTTATTGAAATTTCTTGAAAATTTCAATGAATTTCTATACTCAGCGGTACACACATTATTTCCTACTGGAACATGAACTTGAGGTGAGTTGTTTGGGTGAAGGTCCATGGTCACTCTTATGAACCAAAACTCTTGTTGGGTGTTGGGTAGGGGTGCCCCAATGATTTGTTGTTGTTGTCGTAGCAGTGTGTTATACACTGAGGCGGCAGCCCTTGGCTGATTAAGGACTCCATCGGGTTAATTCGGTACGTTGAAGCGGCAGTCATAGATTTGTCGAAATGTGGGACGTATGGGAGGGGATTATATAGCTTTTTCAATCACATCCTCTATTGAAAAATTTTTTAGATTCAATCAAAAAATTATTGAATCAAATAATTTTTTTTTTGAAAATTAACTAATTTTCAATCATGATTGCGATTGAAAACAATCTGATATAAATTCAATCATGACAATTTAAAAAAATTCTATCACGATTGTGATTGAATCAGATTCAATTAAAAAATGAATTGAATCTACTAATTTTTTTATTGGTAAAACTATTTTATATTCAATTAAATTGTTTGCGATATTTTTCTATGTAGTGTTCTATTACGATTTCCAACGATCATGCCAAGTATGGTCCAAATCGGTGTATAACCCAATATAGCTCAAATATAAACCGGTCTCCCGATTAAACATCTTGAGCCCCTTGAAGGTGCACTTGTTATCCGATTGTGCTGAAATTTTGTATGTTGTGTTCGGTGACGACTTCCAAAAACCTCTGCCACGAACGGTACATATATGTATATAACCTGATATAGCTCCCATATAAACCTATTTTCCGAGTCCCTGGGAATAACAATTGTTGTCCGATCTAGCCAAAATTTTGCACGTAGTGTTTTGTTGTGACTCCACACATCCATGGTAAGTATTGTCCGAATCGGTCTAAAACCATATAAGCTGATCTTCCGATTAACCTACTAGGCGCCAAAACGCTTTAATTTTCCCTGATTCGGCAGAAAATTTTGGAACGTAAAGTACAATTACGACCTTTAACTAAGTTTTTTTGTGTTAATTGATTGGTTTCCAAGATTCGGGACGGCCGAAATAAGTTACAATTTACATTTTTACAATTAGTTGGATCAGTTAATTTCATGACTGTGAAATTAACATATATCTGAAGTCATCGTGCGAAGTACTTTGCATACGCGATCCATGTACGAGGTTATACAGGGTTATATTAGCAAGTGTACACTTATATACTCCTTAAATGTACCGCCATAATTGTGGTACAGGGTGTTGCAAAATTGCAAATTTTGCCCATGAACATTCCACTAAGGAACAGGGGCAAACTTCTCACATATCAAAGAGCGCAGTCCGATTCACGTTAAAGCTCAATGATAAAGGTTCTCTTTTTTATAGCTGAGTCCGATCGGCGTGCCGCAGTGCGACACCTCTTTGGAGAGAAGTTTTACATGGCATAGTACCTCACAAATGATGCATTAGGAGGTGAAAACCGCCGCAGAAATTTTTTTCTGATGGCCTCGCCAGGATTCGAACACATTCGTTCAGTGTCATAGGCGGACATGCTAACCTCTGCGCTACGGTAGCTCCTATATATATTTCACCCGATTTACACTAATAAAGCCATAATAAAGACAATTTTTAACCTATCTGCACAAAATTTGGCACGGATTATTTTGTTACTGATCTTAACATATCTGCAAGATTTCAACAAAATCGGTTCAGATTTGTATATAGCTCCCATATATATGTATAGCAGGATTTGCATTTATATGGCCGTAGTAAAAACAATTTTCAAACTATCTGTTCGAAAAAAATTCGATTCAGATTTAGATATAGCTCTCATAGACATATATCTATTGTCCGATTTTATAATTGTAGGGTATGTGTACTGTATTATATAGTCGGCTCCGCCCGAATTTAGCCTTACGTTACAGGTTTTTCCTGTTCTTTTGATATTCGATATTCTTGTTATCAAGCTACAGGTCGTATTTGCTGTTCGTTTATCGTATTTGCACAAGTCACTTTTTTGGCCCAAGGACGAAAGCTTTTGATTTTGAATAAAATCGGTTCAGATTTGCATATAGCTCCCATGTATATATTTGATCCTATATGGTCTTTTAAGACTCTAGTAGCCACTTTTTTGGCCCGATCTTTACAAAAAATTTGCATAAATGTTCCAACATGTGTGCATAATTTTGTCAAAATCGTTCCAGTTTTAGATATAGCTCCCATATATATTGTATCTTTCATTCGATATGAAATTTTTAGGCTCTAGTTGGTCTGATCTTTAAAAATGTTTAGTTTACCCCCGTCTTATGGTGGAGTGTATAAAAAAATTTTCATGTTGTTGAAAATGTATCAATAACATGAGTTTCCAGTAAGCAACTAGCAAACAAGGTGTTAAGTTCGGCCAGGCCAAACTTTGGATACCCACTACCTCGGGTATATGTGTAAACCACCTTTCGTTATAATCCAGTGAAAATGCATACCTTATGCCCCACAGCAGTTATATCAAAAAAGGCTCCGATTTGGACCAAATACTAATAATACAAGTCATTGTTCAATTGTGTATAACAAAATATTGGTCTTTTTAGTAGATATATCTAAAAATAAACCGATCTGAACCATATACGACACGGATGTCGAAAAGCCTAACATAAGTCACTGTGTCAAAATTCAGTGAAATTTGTTTATAAGTGTGATTCTTGGGGCCAAGACTAGAGCTGAGTAGTTTCGGATGGAACTAGTTCATTGGAACTTATCCAATTGAGGAACTGCTGGAACTAGTTTCACCTCTTTCCTTCTTATAGTTCCATAGTTCCTTTTTTTGCATGTAAACTTTCTTTTTCTTTCTTTTGTTAATTTGTAGGCCAGCTGATTGACATGCCATGTTTTTCAGCTTCACACAACCACTCAATTAAAACGTGGTAGCATCCACATTTAAGTTTTTCTTATTGTCAACAAATCTTATTTGTTTGATGCGCTTCGATTCGTTTTTTTCAGCATCGAGACTTAATACTTGTTTAAAACAAAGAACAAACAAGTAAGAGTGTGCTAAGTTCGACCGGGCCGAATCTTATATACCCTCCACCGTGGATCGCATTTGTCGAGTTCTATGCGCAATATCTCTTTTTAGGCAAACAAAGAATATTGAATATGAACTGCTAAGCTATTGGAGTTATATCAAATTATAGTCCGATTCGGACCATAATTGAATGCTGAACATTGTAGAAGTCATTGTGTAATATTTCAGTTCATTCGGATAAGAATTGCGCCTTGTTGGGCCTCAAGAAGCAAAATCGGGAGATAGGTTTATATGGGAGCTGTATCAAGCTATTGATCGATTCAGACCATATTGCACACGTATGTTGAAAGTCATGAGAGAAGCCGTTGCACAAAATTTCTTCCAAATCGTGTGAGGTTCAAGAAGTCAGGATCCCAAATCGGTTTATATGGCAGCTTTATCACGTTATATACCGATTTGCGTCATACTTAGCACAGTTATTGGAATCATAACAAAATACCTCATGCAAAATTTCAGCCAAATCGAATAAGAATTGCGCGCTCTATTGGCACAAGAAGTCAAGATTCCAGATCGGTTTAAATGGCAGGTATATCAGGTTATATACCGATTTGCGCCATACTTAGCACAGTTGTTGGAGTTGGAAGTCATAACAAAACACCTATACCTGACAGCGATACCAGATTATGGACCGATTTGAATCATACTTAACACAGTTGTTGAAAGTGATACCAAAACACTACGAGCAAAATTTCAGTCAAATTGCGCCCTCTAGAGGCTCAAGAAGTCAAGACCCAAGATCGGTTTATATGGCAGCTATATCAAAACATGAACCGATCTGAACCATATTTAGCGCAGTTGTTAGAAGTGGTACCAAACCACCACGTGCAAAATTTCAGTCAAATCGGACAAGAATTGCGCCCCCTAAAGACACAAGAAGTTAAGACCCACGATCAGTTTAAATGACAGCTATATCAAAACATGGACCGATTTGGCCCATTTACAATCCCAACCAACCTACACTAAAAAAAGTATTTGTGCAAAATTTCAAGCGGCTAACTTTACTCCTTCGAACGTTAGCGTGCTTTCGACAGACAGACGGATGGATGGACGGACGTATGGACGGACGGACATGGCTAGATCGACTTAAAATGATATGACGATCAAGAATATATATACTTTATGGGGTCTCAGACGCATATTTCGAGGTGTTACAAACACGAAATTAGTATAACCCATCCTATGGTGGAGGGTATTAAAATAAATTTTAAATTTAATTATATACACAGTTGGAATCTTTGTATATATATGTACAATTAAAATAAAACACTTATTTTAAGGTTCAAAACTAAATTCAAAGTTCTTTGTTTGTTTTGTATAAAGGAATCAAAAAAGCCGATCGCAAATGAAAAAGGAGTTAAGGAACAAAGAAAAGGAACTAGTTCCTTTTGTGGAACGAAACTAAAAGGAACTAAAAAGACCACCTCTAGCCAAGACTTTAAATCGAGAGATCGGTCTATATGGCAGCTATATCCAAATCTGGACCGATTTCGGTCAAGTTGCAGAAAAATGTCGAAGAGCCTAACACAACTCACTGTGGCAAATTTCGGCGAAGTCGGACAATAAACGCGCATTTTATGGGCCCAAAACCTTAAATCGAGAGATCGGTCTATATGACAGCTATATCCAAATCTGGACCGGTCTTTGCCATATTGCAGAATTATGTCGAGGGGCTTAACTTAATTCACTGTCCCAAATTTCAGCGACATCGGACAATAAATGTGCTTTTTGTGGGGTCAAGACTTTAAATCGAGAGATCAGTCTATATGGCAGCTATATCCAAATCTGGACCGATTTAGGCCAAGTTGCAGAAAAATTTCGAAGAGCCTAACACAACTCACTGTCCAAAATTTCGGCAGCTATATCCAAATCTGGACCGATTTGGGCCAAGTTGCAGAAATATGTCGAAGAGCCTAACACAACTCACTGTCCAAAATTTCGGCGACATCGGACAGTAAATGCGTCTTTTATGGGCGCAAGACCTTTAATAGAGTGATCAAGCAAATCAGTGAGGGGCTCTTAAACTGCATTTAAGGCCTTGGATATGGTGTTCTACTTCACTCATTCTACAAACTTGACATTTGCGGAATATTACTTGTTTCAGCCTGTGCAAAATTTTCTGCTTTTTAATTTTTTAATTAATTTAATTTTGATTTTAATTTTAATTTAATTTTTTTTTCAACATTATTTTGTAAAATGTTGGTTAATTTTCCTTTCTGTGTAGACAAAAAATTGCTTAGCTATTCATTCCTTATAAAAGTGTTAAAATAAGCTTTAAATTAAAAAAAAAAATTGTATTTTTAAAATTAGCATCCTCTGGAAACATAGTATTAATCTGCATTTTGTTACATCCAAAGTCTTGATAATGTACTTGAAAAATATGTATTCTTAAATACAGGTTGTAATTTTTGAAGGCGCAATTAGTATTTATTTAGAAAAGTTAACGAAAAAAGCTTCAGTTTCATAAAAACAATAAAAAATAAAGAAATACATTAAACTTAAGCTAATTTTAAGAGAACAATGAAAATGAGAAAAATTACCTTATTGGGAACAACAAAGATTGTATTAACTAAAGAAAATAGAGTTTAATTGTCTAATTGTGGTATACTACAAGTTTAAAATACACGTTTGTTAAGGAATAAGCAACATAAGAATTAAAAGAAATAACCTTAATGAAGAAAAGCTTCAACTTAAACACTAAGTTACAAAAAATAGTTCCGCCCCTTCCCACTTACACGATACATACATATATTAAAACCAAAACATATGGGTACATACATAGCCATATATAAATAAATATATATTTGTAATAATTCTCTTTCTATTTCAAACCAATGTAATGTCTACCATTAAGACATGGAAAAGTTAAACAATAAGAAAAAAAACCCAAGTGTGCTTCATTAAATCCAAGTAAAACCAATTCATAAGAATTTAAATTTATTGTCCAATCAAAAAAAAAAAAAATATAATAACAGCAGTTGAAAAATTTAATAAAATCCGAAATCTATATTCATAGAATTCTTCTATGTTTACAGTGGTCAAGTATTACAACCATTCCAAGTATTCTCTATGGTTAACAGTTGTTTTATTGGTTTTTATTTATATTGTATATCATTTGTTAGCGTTGATAAGAATTATTCATAAAAAAAAACAAAAAAAAAAGATATTGGTGTCTATTTATCCTTCCTACCAAGCAAACCAAAAAAGAAAAAAACACTACTTTTTTACAGTTAACTAAAAAACCAAACTAATGCGATTAAACCTGAATCGCAGCAAAGAGAATAAAGAATACATAAATAATGGGAACTTCACATCGGATAGGACGAAACGGGAAGCGGAAACACATACATATGCCTAAGAGAGTTAAACATATTATTGAAAACATACCACAAACCCCCTTACATATAAAAGACCTTGCAACATGACCCACATGTGCTAAATGTTTGAATTTAGGCTAGAAAATATTTGCAACTGAAATCCATGTATTATCGAATATGTTAGCTGTAAGCAATTGATAGAAATATGTATGAGTTAAGCCTAAACTTTTGAGAAAATGAGATGGTCGAAAAGAAAATATCTTAAAATAAATAAATATGAATAATTAATAAAAACGAAAGGGCTCATTTTTTACTTTTGCAAGTAGGTATTACATACTACTCATAAATTCACTTAAAAACAAGTAAAGGGGCGTTAAGTTCGGCCGGGCCGAAATTTGGATACCCACTACCTCGGGTAGATATGTAAGCCACCATACGTCAAATCCGGTGAAAATGCATACCTTTTGCCCCATAGCAGTTATATAGAAATATGTTCCGATTTGGACCAAATACTAATAAGTACAAGTCATTGTTCAATTGTGTTTAATAAAATATTGGTCTTTTTAGTAGCTATATCTAAAAATAAACCGATCTGAACCATATATGACAAGGATGTCGAAAAACCTAACATAAGTCACTGTGTAAAATTCCAGTGAAATCGGATTATAGATGCGCCTTTTATCGGGCCTAGACTTTAAATCGAGATATCGGTCTATATGGCAGCTATATCCACATCTGGACCGAATTGAGCCAAGTTGCAAAAAAATTTCGAAGAGCCTAACAGAACTCACTGTTCCAAATTTCGGCGAAATCGGACAGTAAATGCGCCTTTTATGACCCCAAAAACTTAAATCTTGAGATCGGTCTATATGGCAGCTATATCCACATCTGGACCGATCTGTGCCAAATTGATTGCGCCTTTTTTGGGCCCAAAACCTTTAATCGAGAGATCGGTCTATATGGCAGCAATATCAAAATCTGAACCGATCTGGGCCAAATTGAATTAGGATGTCGAAGGGCCTAACACAACTCACTGTCCCAAATTTCAGATAGATCGGATAATAAATGCGCCTTTTATGGGTCCAAAACCTTAAATCGAGAGATCGGTCCATATGGCAGCAATATCCAAATCTGGACCGATCTGGGCCAAATTGAAGAAGGATGTCGAAGGGTCTAACACAACTCACTGTCCCAAATTTCAGCAAAATTGGCTAACAAATGTGGCTTTTATGGACCTAAGACCCCAAATCGGCGGATCGGTGTACATGGGGGCAATATCTTCAAACTTAACCTACTTATGGACAAAAAAAAATCTGTGCAGAGTTTCAGCTCAATATCTCTATTTTTAAAGACTGTAGCGTGATTTCAACAGACAGACGGACGGACATGGCTAGATCGTCTTAGATTTTTACGAAATACCGAAGCAACCAACTTTAGGGGCCTACCAAAAGATGTTCGTACAACACACAACTTTTGCACACAAACTCGCTCACACCTAAGCTCTAACCATTCCAAATTTCAAAGAGATATCACTACCCGTTTGCAGACGGCATATTTTTACTGTTTTGTTTTTTTTTTTTGATTTTCTACCACTGAGCGACGTTGGGTGTGAAAATCTTTAAGGACAGTAAGCCGCCCATCAGGGCGATAAAAAACAGAACCGTAAGGTCACAATCAGTCTCGGAGTATAAGAAGGAGATTAACGCCTTCTCTGAGGATGGCACGATCCTCATCGTTTGGTTGCCGAGCCATAGTGTAGTTAGGGGTAATGAAAGAGCAGGATTTGGCAGTGAAGGCCAGAGGACAGCTATCAATATACCCGAAGCCTTTCGGGTCGACGCAATCCGAGTTAAGGGCGTGGAGGACGGACACACTGTGAAACAGCGAAACGATCGTTGGGACGACGAGAGCTATATGGGGATATCCGGATTATGAGAATACAAGGCTATTACTGAGAGGAAGTAAGAAGGAGGGTAGTACAGTTTTCGGTATGAT
Source organism: Stomoxys calcitrans (assembly GCF_963082655.1). Lineage (NCBI taxonomy): Eukaryota > Metazoa > Arthropoda > Insecta > Diptera > Muscidae > Stomoxys > Stomoxys calcitrans. The sequence continues at coordinate 254,828,385 of NC_081552.1, read as the reverse complement.
AACGGGACACATAAGACTAAGATCTCATTTATGCAAAATCGGTACAGCAAATAATAGCATGTGGGAAGGATGGCATTAGCGGCTAACAGACACCGGCACTTGGTGGGGACATAATACCAGACAAGAATCAACATAGGCTTGTGGTATGGAAAACAATAGGGATTTTGTAAGTAGCACGGAATTCTTAATCCGAGTTAAAAAAGTTGATATGGTCAGATCCAATTATATCTGGTCTAATTGTATCAAATCAGATCTAATTGGATACAATCTGATACAATTGGATATCGAATTTGTCCCAGATAAAAGATTCAATTATATATAATAATATCTAATTTGATCATAAATCTTAAATTAAAAGAAAAATTGCAGTTGTTTTCTTTTTGTTTAATATACATCTAAATATTGTTGTAATACCCACCACCATAGGATGGGGGTATATTAACCTAGTCATTCCGTTTAACACCTCGAAATATTGATCTAGGACCCCATATTGTATATATATTCTTGATCGTCTCGACATTCTGAGTCGATCTAGCCATGTCCGCCCGACCGTCTGTCGAAGTTACGATAGGGGTCGAACGCGTAGAGCTAGCCGCTTAATATTTTGCACAGATACTTAGTATTGATGTAGATCATTGGAGATTGTAAATTGGCCATATCGGTTCAGATTTGGATATAGCTCCCATATAAACCGATCTCCCGATATACCTTCTTCAGCCCCTGGAAGCCGCACTTTTCATCCGATTTAGCGAAAGTATTGCATGTGGTGTTCTATTATTACTTCCTTTATCTCTACTAAGTACGGCCCAAATCGGTCAACAACCTGATACAGCTCCCATGTAAATCGGTCTCTCGATCATCCTTGTTCGGTTCCTAGAGCATTAATTTTTGCAGTACAATTGGTCTATTTTAAGAACAAACACCATCGTCTTTTGCTCCCGTCGGTACTCCTTTTTTATACCCTCCACCATAGGATGGTCCGTCCGTCTGTCCGTCCGTCCGTCGGTCTGTTGAAAGCACGTAAACTTTTGAAGGACTAAAGCAAGGCGCTCGAAATTTTGCACAAATACTTTTTGTTATTGTAGGTTGGTTGGGATTCTAAATGGGCCAAATCGGTCCATGTTTCGATATAGCTACCATTTAAACCGGTCTTGGGTCTTGATTTCTTGAGCCTCTAGACGGCGCAATTCTCGTCCGATTTGACTGAATTTTTGCACGTGGTGTTTTGGTATCAATTCCAACAACTACGCTAAGTATGGTTCACAACGGTCAATAACCTGATATAGCTGCCATATGAACCGATCTTGGGTCTTGACTTCTTGAGCTTCTAGAGGGCGCAATTCTCGTCCGATTTGACTGAAATTTTACACGTGGTGTTTTGGTATCACTTCCAACAACTGTGTAAGGTATGATTCAAATGGGTTCATAATCTGGTATAGCTGTCATATAAACTGACCATGGATCTTGAATTCTTGAACCTCTAGAGGGCGCAATTCTCATCCGATTTGGCTGAAATTTGAAACTGTGAGTGAAACGTCGACGCTGTGGTCCTTTATGGGCAACATCTGCTGTTCCTTTTGAATATCATTATAAATTTTTAGCAAAAAAAAACTTTGGACGAGAAACAATGACCAACCTTAAATTGGATTGGCGGAATGTGCAAATGTAATTGGAACTATTTTTAATATTTTACATTTTGCAACCGTATTACATTTAGAAAATAAAACTCCCATATATCACATATTACCAATTGTTAACACCAACCATAATATACAGATCAAATTAAAAAAAAACAAGTAAAAGCGTGCTAAGTTCGGCCGGGCCGAATCTTATATACCCTCCACCATGGATCGCATTTGTCGACTTCTTTTCCCGGCATCTCTTCTTAGGCAAAAAAGGATATAAGAAAAGAGTTGCTCTGCTATTAAAACGATATCAAGATATGGTCCGGTTCGGACCACAATTAAATTATATGTTGGAGACCTGTGTAAAATTTCAGCCAATTCGTATAAGAATTGCGCCCATTGGGGCTCACGATGTAAAATAGAGAGAACGATTTATATGGGATCTGTATCGGGCTATAGACCGATTCAGACCATAATAAACACGTTTGTTGATGGACACGAGAGGATCCATCGTACAAAATTTCAGGCATATCGGATAATAATTGCGACCTCTAGAGGCTCAAGAAGTCAAGATCCCAGATCGGTTTATATGGCAGCTATATCAGGTTATGAACCGATTTGAACCTTATTTGACACAGTTGTTGAAAGTAAAAATAAAATACGTCATGCAAAATTTCAGCCAAATAGGATAGGAATTGCGCCCTCTAGAAGCTCAAGAAGCCAAATCCCCAGATCTCCATTCCATTCCAATCGGATAAGAATTGCGCACTCTAGAGGCACAAGAAGTGAAGACCCAAGATCGGTTTATATGGGAGCTATATCAGGTTATTGACCGATTTGAACCATACTTGGCACAGTTGTTGGATATCATAACAAAACACGTCGTGCAAAATTTCATTCTAATCGGATAAGAATTGCGCACTCTAGGGGCTCAAGAAATCAAGACCCAAGATCGGTTTATATGGCAGCTATATCAGGTTATGGACCGATTTCAACCATACTTAGCACAGTTGTTGGATATCATAAGAAAACACGTCGTGCAAAATTTCATTCTAATCGGATAAGAATTGCGCACTCTAGAGGCTCAAGAAATCAAGACCCAAGATCGGTTTATATGGCAGCTATATCAAAACATGGACCGATATGGTCCATTTACAATACCAACCGACCTACACTAATAAGAAGTATTTGTGCAAAATTTCAAGCGGCTAGCTTTACTCCTTCGGAAGTTAGCGTGCTTTCGACAGACAGACGGACGGACGGACGGACGGACGGACGGACGGACAGACGGACGGACATGGCTAGATCGACATAAAATTTCACGACGATCAAGAATATATATACTTTATGGGGTCTCAGACGAATATTTCGAGTAGTTACAAACAGAATGACGAAATTAGTATACCCCCCATCTTATGGTGGAGGGTATAAAAAATTGGAAAATATTTCACGTTTTGAGAATTGGAAACTTTGTTAGTAAAATGCCTCATACTTAAGAAGTACTAATGCAAATATATTATATAAAATAATTTATATCCAAGGCCGGATACAGTCATATATATCATATCTTTTTGAATATAATTATATCTGGCCTCGTATCCAATTATATCTGCTACCAGATATAGTTATATATAACATCAGATATAATTATATATAATTGGATATGGCAGATCCATTTGGATCTATTTAGATTCAACTATATCATAACAGGTATATTTGGATCGGACCTTATCAATTTTTTACGCGGGAATTTAAATTTTCTTTTTCGAGGTTACTTGTTATTATTTAGAGCGCACAACAAGCCGAACACTGGCTTAGGTGTATATCCATAGTGGCATGGGGTGGATTATTATCCGCACCCTCTTTTCAACGTAACCTAACCTAATAATTTAAACATTTTTTGTGATCTTTTCTGTGTGGTGATTTATGAAATCGGCAGATCAGTCAGTTTTTGAAAATCTGTTTTCAGTTTTTCGGGTTAACTCATCACCTTATCGAAAAATATTCAGCAAATTGGTATTTCGATGAAAATTTGGTCTACATTAAATATTTAAAGAAATTGTTATTTGTTTCTCTTTCGAGACGAGCTAAATGATCGGAGATGCAAATGGAAAATGAAAGCCAAAGATAGCAACACACACCAACCATTATGGAACGCGTTTCATCTTTGGTTAGAAGACTTTTCAACCATATTAGGTGTGATGGCTTCAAGGGCCGTGCGTTGGTATGTTGTATTTGAATCGTATTAATGCGAAAACGCATCTATGATACAATTACCACATTAACCACACTCGACAACCCTGTCTATTAGCTGTACTTTTCCTAATGCATGTATTTTTGTGTAACGACAGACATTCTTTCTGTGACAAATTACACTTTACAATTAGTACGGAAGGTACTACTCATGATTTTGTGCATATGTTGGAAGTTGTCTTAGCGTTCGAAACCATCAGTAGGCTTCGAACGCTAAGACAACGGCAGTGGCTCTCGCTGTTGGTCCGTGTGCTCAGGTTGAATCCTGGTCGGGATCTGCCGAATTTTTTATGTTTCAAGTTTTTTGCCTGTTGGGGCGAGATCATTAAATTTTACAATTTTTGATTGCTTCTCTTTCGAGATGAGCCAATTATAGAAATATTGACCACAAACAATAACTCTAATCTCTCTAACTAAAAAGTAATATATGAAATTTCCTTAATTTTTTTTTTTAAATTCCGTTAAAATAATATTTTTGTTTTTCCAACTTAAAGATTTTCTAAAAAAAATTTCCTTTAATAATTTTTTACCAATATTTTACCATCTTTCCATCAAATTTCCGAAAAATTAGACCACTTTTTTTCTATTTGTTTAATTTATTACATTTGTTGCAAAATAAATGTTTTGGTTTATTTTAAAATTAACACTTAATGCTAATATCACAATCGTTTGCTTGAGGTAGTGGCCTAGTGGAGGTCGTTAACAGTGGTGTAGTTTAGTTTAGTCCTTGCCATTTTTCCTTTTTTCAATCCGAATGACTTGTTTCCGGTTTCTCGACTGTAGGCAGGCCCGATTCACTGTGTCTATTTTCCATATGCTTTTGAAGATCCCTACGTCTTCCGAAGGTCTTATGGCACAAGGTACATTGATAGGTCTCCGAGCCTGCATTGCCGGCATTGGCATTCGACTGCAGATGAAGGCGTATGTGTTTGTTCAGATTACTGGGATCACCAAAGGGCCTCAGGCAATATTTGCACTTCAGGGGCTTGAAGCCTGTATGGGTCCTTATGTGAATTTTCAAACCATATTTGCGGGAATACATTTTGCCACAGTAAATACATAGATGACCTTGTTTGGAGGCACCCATATTGCTGACAATGGCTTCAATTTGGGCAGCAGCATTTAGAGGATTTGAAGAGGTGGGCTGCAGCAGACTCATGTGTGGAAAGGCAGCTGTGGAGAGCGACGGCAAGAAGGACATGTGCGGGCTGGAGGTGTGATGGTGGGGAGCTACACTCAGGGCACTGGCTAGAGAAACGGAGAGTGATGTTGGCGGGGGCGCAAGTTGCGGCTGTTGGTTAACTGGTGTTGACAGCGATATGGGTTTAAAGGCTGAAAATCTAGGCATTGGTGAGGTGGGCTGTGTTGGAGACTGTGGTGGTGGTGGTGAGTACGAAGGCGACAGTGTCGGTGCTGAGGTTGCGGAGCTTGTGGTGGGCAACAGGGGTGAAGTGCGTGCAGGTGTGCTGTCACTTACCAAGGGTAGTGGCAATAGCTGCTGAGTGTACTGCTTGGCCCTCAGGGCATAATGTAGGCGTATCCACAGAACATCAATATTGTGACGACCACAGCCCAAGGCCAAATGAATTTTCAAAGGATTTGGAGTCTCAAAGGTCAAGTGGCACCAATGGCACATATAACGATTGTTTCCTTGTATATTAAGGGGTGTCAAGAAGGGTATGGCCATCATAAGGGTCAACTCTTCCCCAAACCAGGCCACCAACTCCTCTTCCCGTTCGACATCACGAACCACTCGTAACATGACTTGGCCTCCTTTCAGCTCGAATAAGGCATTGTAGCTGTGAATATCTTCGGAGAGCTTAATTTTACGCATTTGTGATGCACTTATTGACAGTTTATCGCCTTGTGGTGTCAAAGAGCAATAGACACGTGTCGAGGATTCCGTGGTGGTCACTTCGGCTGCAGTGATTAAGTCTTGGGTGTCGAATAACACAGATTGGGTGTCTTTTGCTATAGCCTGGGTCACGTGTATTCCGGCCCTTATGAACTTTGATTTTTTTGGTGATCCTTGATGCGAGGAGGATGGAGGTGGTGTCACCGAGTTCCCTGCAGATGAAGCAGGTGCTGGTGCAGCCGATGATGATGTGGGCGGCAATAAATGCTCAATGCGAAAAATCATACTGGAGCTGCGTTTGAGGCCACTTGGCTGTGTGGGGCTTTGGGTTTGGCGCGAAGAATTGGCGTTACTCGTTTTGTTATCCACTAAACGATTTTGTTGAACGATATGTGAGCTGGGCAATACCGGTAGCATATTTTGTTGGAAAAAGCTATCCAGTTGGTCCTTTCTCTGGGTAATGTTGTTGCTTTGGTGTCTAACTCGATTCTGTGACTCCAATTGGAAATGTCACTTACTTTTATATGTGAGCTCTGCCTCTCTATCTTCCTCTCCGTGCTAGTTGGCGCACCACGTGTTCGCAATCAGGATTTTGGGTTTTTGCAAAACCCTTATCCTGCCTTATTGGCTTGGCGTTAGGGGTTTGTGTGCGGCCCAATATTGCGATTTGCTAAACGATTTGTTACGGCTTGCAGTGTCAAAACACAACAAAACAATCTAAGCTGACAACATGTGCCAACAAGTGCTAAAATTCCCAGCGTTTGCGCGCCTGTATAACCACCCAGCCGCAAAAGCGGCAGCGACCGTGGCAGCAAGGATAACAAAACAACAACATTCAATCATTGCATACCCCAACATCATAGTGAGGCACAAGTTGTTTTCATTCAGGACATCCACTTGTAAGTTAAGGGGTGTTTCCTTAGGATGATGACGATGATACGCCAGTCCATGCCATCCTTTTTTGCTGCTACCGCATGTTGGTAGCAAGTGCAACATCATGTTTTCTCTCCCCGGCTGATGACTATGATAGCATCGGTATTGGCATCAGCAAGTGTACATTTTCCAAAGTAGCTCTGGACCTCCCTTCATGCCCTCGGCTACAATGTCCTTATCGCCACCAAGAATAAAAGTGTATGCATGTATGCGTACATTTATTAGGGAAAACAATGAGCAGAGAAATCCTGGCTGCAATTGTCATTGTAAGCCTTTTTGGCTTTTGGGTGCGTGTGTGTATTAAAAGGTTTTTAATTGAATATAAACGATCGTGTACGAAACAGAACAAATCTTTCCCTCCCCTTCGTCCTTCGTATAACTCAATAGAGCATCGCAGTGTGTGTGTGTGCGGGTAATCATCCCCTAACCTCTGCATATTGTCATTATAATTGACTAATGCCTTAATTATTGGCTATATTTTGTGGTTTAGGGTTGGTCGTGGTTTTGCTAGTTTATGGCGAATGAATGCAGGCGCATAATGTTGAGGGCCATGGTATTTGGTCTGTTCAACAAAAAAGGTGCTGAAACATACGTTCTGAGTAAAAATTGTTCAAATCGGCGTTAAGCTGTTAGGCCAGTTTGACGCCGATTAACTGTTCTTAAAAAACGTATCAAAGAATTGAAATGGAATTAATGAATGACGAGAAGAAGTCAAAGCAAACGATCGTCCTTAGAAGACCAGTCATATAAAAAACCGATAAAAATTTAGAGAATGTGTAGAAAATTGTTACTGAGAAACGAAAAATCACTATCACAGCCCAATTTGGATATTTTGGTAAAAATCGGACAAAGGCTACAATATAATACTGTACAGCACTAGTTTATTCCCTCCACCATGGGTTGGGGGTATTTTTGTCGTTAGTCAGGTCTCTACAGACACTTGTACCCAAATTTCAATGTCATGTTTTTTGGGGGCTTGGGGCTTGCTCGCATGCTCCTGACCTCAAAACTTGATGTCAAATTCCTAATCTACTCTCAAAATACTTTTTATTTGAGATTGAGGTATTCTCTTTCCTTGGGACCTGCCACAGAGGCTTAAGTGTGACATGTACCCCGAAACTTTATTCCGTATTAAGCCAAGACATTTTTCCTACAATTTTAATTCAGATTAGTTAACTACTTTTAAAGATCTTAATGTAAATCCTGTTTTGGCTCTATCGGTCTACATGTCTATCAGAGGAGTTTTTGTAAATCTGGCTGTTCCTCATACCCTTGGCTACCAAATTGGGATATCAGATTCATTATCTACCAAGTACACTCAACGAAGTTTGTTATTCAAAATAGCAGAAAACATTTGCTAAATCAACAGCTTCTATTTTCTGAAAATGGGAAAGCAGACTGACTGCTGTTTCAGCGAACATTTCCGTCTGCTATGTCAATTAACGAAATCTGCTCTTTTAAATACCAAAATCTGTTAAATTATTAAAGTCGTATTGCAGCTGAATTGACATTTATGTTTGCCTATTGCCACCGGTTATGCATTACTCAAGGCATTTTTTCAAAGGCAGTCGAGCTAATGATCATGAGAAATTATGTTGAAAGAAAAGTTTTTATTTAATATAACTGAAAACAAATTACTTAATCAACAGATTTCTTTTATACATAGATATCGCAGCAATTTGCAAAAATTTCTAAAGGATGGTAAACTCGCTTATCAATTTTATTGCTCTGCTTCTTTAACAATTGCTATTTTATGAAAAAAATATATCCGAGAAAAAGTATATGACAAAATAAATGTATTAAAAACATTACACAGAGACATACGCCTCCATTTGCCTACTCTACATATCTCCGTTTGGGTAATGGACAAAATCTCATTTCTGAAAATTCCTTAAATCTGCTTGTGTCAACATTTATTTTATATTTGGCCTATCTATGTATTCATTACCAACCCTATAGAATATAAAAATTTTTACTCGTCGTAAAAATCTAAGATGATCTAGCCACGTGCGTTCGTCTGTCCGTCCGCCTGTCTGTTGGAATAACGCTACAGGCAAAATGGAGATAATTAGCTGAAACTTTGCACAGATTCTGTTTTCGTCCATAGGCAGGTTAAGTTCGAAGATGGTCTATATTGGACTATATCTTGATATAGCTCCCATATAGACCGATCCGCCGATTTAGGTCTTAGGCCTATTAAAACCACATTTATTCTCCGATTTTACTGAAATGTGGCACAATGTGGTGCGTTAGGCTTCTCGACATTAGACATAGCTGCTGTATACACTGATCTCCACATTTAAGGTATTTGGCCCATAAAAGGCGCATTTATTATCCGATTTTGCTGAAATTCAGCACAGTGACCCATGTTCGGTTTTTCGACATCCGTGCCACATATGGTTCCAATCGGGTTATATTTGGATATAGTTGCCATATAGACCGATCTGCTGATTTTAGTCCTTGGGCCCTTAAAATCAGCAGTGAGCTGTGTTAGGCCCTTAAGATATCCGTTTCAATATGCGGCCAATTGGTCTATATTTGAATACAGTTTGGCCTAATCGGAACATATTTCGATATAGCTGCTATGGGTTTATAAATGATTGATTTTTCACCAAAAGGTGGTTAACATACATACCCGAGGTGGTGGGTATTCAAAGTTCTACCAAGACCCCATAAAGTATATACATTCTTGATCGTCTCGACGTTCTGAGCCATGTCCGCCCGTCCGTCTGTCGAAATCACGATGGCGGTCGGACGCGTAAAGCTGGCCCCTTGAAATTTTGAACAGATACTTAATATTGATTTAGGTCGTTGGATATTGCAAATGGGCCATATCGGTTCAGATTTAGATATAGCTTCCATATAAACCGATCTCCCAATTTGACTTCTTGAGCCCCTATAAGCTGCAATTTTTGTCCGATTTGGCTGAAATTTTGCATGTACTGTTCTATTATGACTGTGTCAAGTACGGTCTAAATCGGTCTATGACTTGGTACAGATCCCATAAAAACCGATATTCCGATCTGACTTTTTGAGCCCCTTTAAGCTGCAATTTTTGTCCGATATGGCTGAAATTTTGCATGTACTGTTCTACACATTTATTATCTGATTTTGTTGAAATTTGGGACAGTGAGTTGTGTTGGGCCTTTCGACATTTGTCTGCAATATGGACCAGATCGGTCCAGATGTGGATATAGCTGCCATATAGACCGATCTCTCGATTTAAGATCTGGGGCCCATAAAAGACGCATTTATTGTCCGATTTCGCCGAAATTTGGGACAGTGAGTTATGTTAGCCCTTTGACATCTCTATTCAATTTGGCTTTGATCGGCCCAGATTTGGACATAGCTGCCATATAGACCGATCTCTCGATTTAAGATCTGTGGCCCATAAAAGACGCATTTATTGTCCGATTTCGCCGAAATTTGGGACAGTGAGTTGTGTTAGACTCTTCGACATTTTTCTGCAACTTGACCCAAATCGGTCCAGATCTGAATATAGCTGTCATATGGACCGATATCCCGATTTAAGGTCTTGACACCATAAAAGGCGCATTTATAATCTGAAAATGTCACTGAAATTTGACACAGGGTCTTATGTTAGGCTTTTCGCCATCCGTGTCGTATATGGTTCAGATTGGTTTATTTTTAGATATAGCTATTAAAGAGATTAATACTTTGTTATACACAATTGAATAATGACTTGTACTTATTAGTATTTGATCCAAATGGGAAGAAACTTCGATATAACTGCTATGGGGCATAAGGTATGCATTTTTCACCGGATTTTGAAGAAAGGTGCTTTACATATATACCCGAGGTGGTGGGTATCCAAATTTCGGCCCGGCTGAACTTAACGCCTCTTAACTTGTTTCATTTTACTTATAGCCCTCACAACTTGAAGTTTCTTTTTACTTGCTTTTATTTCTTCTTTTACTTTCTATAAATAAACTGTATCCCTCACATGTGCTTCTGCTTACAATAAAAAGGCGCCAAGCTCGACTCTCGGACTAGCAATTTAACTTATTTCGTGCACTTGCAATTGTGGCTCACATTATTACTCACATTCCTAGACAGAAAAAAAATTTTATTTTGAAAAAAAAACTTGAAAATTTAATTTTAGTTCAACATTTACATACATTCAGTAAATTTTTCTTAATTTTGAGCATGTAATTCCAAAATAAAGAAATAACACATAAAAATTGCTTAGTTCGGGCCAAACCCTGGAAATGACTTTAGTTGAGGCGCATATGTCTAATTTATAAATCAAATCAGACATGTCAGTTGCACTCTATAGAGTTTACCATTTTTATACCCACCAGAAATTACAGAATCCCACCACGGATTCTCAGAATAGAACTAAGCATGTTTTTACTTATTATGCGTCAATCTGTATGGTATGGTATTTGATGGCATAAATGAACATAATTTCAGTTAAGTAGGACAACAATTTTTTGGAGTCTACCGCTGCTGAGAGATTAGCACGTGAGTATTTGACATATTTTTCAGCGGTGGTTATTTCCATGCCAAAAAGTGTGACCCAGCGGAAAGACATTTGGACTTTGCCTTACCATTCTGATAAAAAGAGAATCCCTACACTGTTTTTATACCCTCAACCATAGGATGGGGGTATACTAATTTCGTCATTCTGTTTGTAACACCTCGAAATATGCGCCTAAGACCCCATAAAGTATATATATTCTTGATCGTCATGTGATTTTGAGTCGATCTAGCCATGTCCGTCGGTCCGTTTGTCTGTCGAAAGCACGCAAACTTTCGAAGTAGTAAAGCTAGCCGCTTGAAATTTTGCACAAATACCTTTTATTAGTGTATGACGGTTGGTATTGTAAATGGGCCAAATCGGTCCTTCTTTTGATATAGCTGCCATATAAATCGATCTTGGGTCTTGATTTTTTGAGCCTCTAGAGGGCGCAATTCTCGTTCGATTTGACTGAAATTTTGCACGTAGTGTTTTGGTATCACTTCCAACAACTGCGCTAAGTATGATTCAGTTCATAATTTGGTATAGCTATCATATAAACCCATCTTGGATTTTGACTTCTTGAGCCAATAGAGCGCACAGTTTTCATCCGATTAGGTTGAATACCACACAACCTATAGTAATATACCTAACCTTTGGATAGTTGAAATAACAAAAGACTTAAGAAATAAACTTGATTTGAAGACTTTTTAGTTTAGTGTTTTTATCTTTTGACCAACAACATCTTCTATACGCAATGGAATTATATTCCATCCAAAATTGCATCGCTTTTAAAGGCCCTCTTGTTGATCAACAACACAACCTCTAGTCACCCTCGCATAAGTTTATTGAATAGTTTAAGGATTTCCATAACACAATTAATATGTTTAACATCAAGCAATGACGATGGCGACGATGATGACTACAAACAATAATAGCCGTAATGAAAAACCAAAGGATCAACAGGACAACATTTAAACTGTGATGTTTCTTATCTGATTTCACGTTCGCTGTTTGTGTGCAAATCCCGAAAAACATGTGTTTCAGGTCACATGGCACGCGCTTGGCAATTGAAGAGTCGAGTCGGGTTTTCGTCATCGACCTACTCGTCATTCCTGCTGGCAACATCCCGAAAGAAATAAAAGTGGTGGTTGGTTGTTGGGCTTTCTGCTTTGGATGCTATGGCACATTTAGAACGCTTCAGTGGAAAGTCATGGTGTTTGCTTGTTTTTAACCAGGATATCTTTTTTGGGCTCTGGTGCTATGCCGTTGGTGATGTTGGTAATGTTTCGAGGTGGTTTGGTTTTAAAATCACAGCTGGTTCAGTTTGTTTTTATTTCTTTTTCCTCAATTTAGCCCTCTCTCAAGTACTTTATTAAATCAATGGACTTAATAGAAAGGCAAAAATAACATGCACTATTCATAGCTATAGAATGGAGATATGCCATAAAGATAGACGTTAAGTACGGGAGTTTGTCCGTATGTCGTTGAGATAAAATTTCATTTTCAAAAATTGTTCTTTGAACGCTGTTTGGTAGGTGGAATATTATTATTGACAAAAAAAAAATACATATACGACACAGAATTTTCGAAGGTTCTTTCCGAGGTTTGGAGGTAGATCGATCCACCAAATTCTACTTCTTAAGACATTCATTCCGTTTGAGTCCTATGTTGTTCTTAAGAAACTAAATGTCCGCTTGCGGATAGGATGCTGAAAACATATGGGGACGGTCCACCGATTTCTGCGAAATTAGGAATAGAGAAATGGAATAAGAAATGGTCTGCAACTCTAATAAGATATCATCTAAGTGGTCCATTTTGAATATAAACCCTAAGATGTAGACAGATAGGGAAAATGTAGATTCATTAGCCCCATTGGAATTTATTTCATTTAAGACCATTAGCCAACAACATCTTGTCATTAACCCAATTTAGATGAATGACGATATGTTGAGTTAAAGTTGGAATTGGGTTAGGATAGGTTGAAACAAGTAAAAGCGTGCTAAGTTCGGCCGGGCCGAATCTTGGGAACCCACCACCATGGATTTTGCTAAAAATGTATACCAAACTTCTTTCAAACCAGCAAACATTAAAATTTCTGAACCGAATAAGGATGATCGAGAGAGCGGTTTACATGGGATGTATTGTATATCAGGTTATAGACTGATTTTGCCCGCATTTGGCACAGTTGTTGAAAGTCGTAACAGAACATCGCATGCACAATTTCAGCCTAATCGGACAAAAATTGCGTCTCGTAAGGACTCAGGAAGACAAATCGGGAGATCGGTTTATATGGGAGCTATATCAGGTTATAGACCGATTTGAACCACACTTGGCATAGTTGTTGAAAGTCATAACAAATACCTCATACAAAATTTTAGCCAAATCGGACAAGAATTGCGGTTTCCAAGGGCTCAAGAAGGTAAATCGGGAGATTGGTTTAAATGGGAGTTATATCAGGTTATAGACCGATTTGAACCACACTTGGCACAGTTATTGAAAGTCATCACAAATACCTCATACAAAATTTTAGCAAAATCGGATAAGAATTGCGCCGTCGGTTTATATGTTAGTTATATTAAAACATGGACCGATATGGCTCATTTACAATCCCATTCGAAAGTTGGCGTTCTTTCCACAGACAGACAGACAGACGGACTAACAGACGGAGAGACATGGCTAGATTGACTTAAAATGTCATGGCGATCAAGAACATATATATTGGGTTGCCCAAAAAGTAATTGCGGATTTTTCATATAGTCGGCGTTGACAAATTTTTTCACAGCTTGTGACTCTGTAATTGCATTCTTTCTTCTGTCAGTTATCAGCTGTTACTTTTAGCTTGCTTTAGGAAAAAAGTGTAAAAAAAGTATATTTGACTAAAGTTCATTCTAAGTTCTATTAAAAATGCATTTACTTTCTTTTAAAAAATCCGCAATTACTTTTTGGGCAACCCAATACATGATAGGTCTTAGACCAATATTTCGATGTGTTACAAACGAAATGGTGACGTTAGTATACCCCTATCCTATGGTGGAGGTTATAACAACATAAACCCAAATGTGGGAATTGGGCTTTAGAGAACTGGCGTATTTCCAATTTTTTAATAAAAAGTTGCCTATTTTGAAGTACATATAGCATTCGTTTAAGTTGGCAAATCTTGTCCAAATTTCAATTAAAACGCATCTACAATACGTTCTCTTTACAAACAAATAAAAAGGCGTTAAGTTCGGCCGGGTCGAACTTTGAATACCCACCACCTCTGGAAAATTTCAGCAAAATCGGATAATAAATGCACCTTTAATGGGCCCAAAACCTTAAATCGGGTGATTGGTCTATATGGCAGCTGTATCCAAATCTGAACCGATCAGGGAAAAAGAATGATGTCGAAGGGCCTAACATAACTCACTGTTCCAAATTTCAGCAAAATCGGATAATAAATGTGGCTTTTATGGGCCTAAGACCTTAAATCGGCGGATCGATCTATATGGCTGCTATATCCATATCTGGACTGATCTGAGCCAAATTGACGAAGGATATCGACTGGACTATCACAACTCACTGTCCCAAGTTTCAGCGAAATTGGATAATAAATGTGGCTTTTATTGGCCTAAGACCCTAAATCGGCGGATCAGTCTATATGGGGGCTATATTAAGATATAGTCCGATATAGCCCATCTTCGAACTTAACCTGCTTATGAACAAGGAAAGAATCTGTGCATAGTCTCAGCACAATATCTCTATTTTTAATGACTATAGCGTGATTTCAACAGACAGACGGACGGACATGTCTAGATCGTCTTAGATTTTTACGCTGATCAAGAAAATATATACTTTATGGGGTCGGAAATGGATATTTCGATGTGTTGCAAACGGAATGACAAAATGAATATACCCCATCCTTCGGTGGTGTGTACAAAAATTTTAAGTCGAATATCCCCAAAACAAGACGAGATATTGTAGACCTCAGGCGGACGTTTTTGTAGGAATTTTTGAGCACTATCCAGCAAAAAAGAATTGAAATGGGACCACAAACGAAGATTTGGCAGTCCCAATAAATTTTGGAAATACCAAGTGACCAATTTAGGGGACTGCCAAAAGGCACTATCTGCCTAAAATCTCAGCTCTAACCATTCCAAATCCAAATTTCAAAGACATATCTTAACCCGTTCTCAAATGGCATATTTTGTACTAGTTTTTTCGATATCTCCCTCTGTGCAACCTTTTATCATATTCCCCGTTATGCCCTACGCATGCATAATGAGCTCGTAGTCCTATGTGTCCTCTTATATCGACAGCTAAACTAGGACTATGAATTAATCTTATGCATTTTTGGTCCAGAAGGCTTAAGTTTAATGTTTTGTGTCCTTGGATTTTTGTTTTCATCAGTAATAACATCTACACACACACGTACGGCATGTTGCCCCAGTGATTTTCGTATATTTATTCCATCTCTTGGATTTCAAAATAAATTTTAGTTAATTTGTTTTTAACTAAAAAATTTGCTAATGTTCTTGTTAATGGAAACATATTTGCCTACTCTTCCAAAAAATGTTGCCCATCGACTTATGTTGCTAATCAAACACAAACAAAGACTTTCAACTTGCATGCAGTATGGTCGCTAATGTAGTGTGAATGAAGCCAACTGACGCCGCAACTAATGTTTCAAAAGTAAGCAAAATTCGGAGGAAAGAAAAAAAAATAATCGCATAAACTATAAATTCAATATGCATACAAGTTTTACAACCACACATAGATTTAGCAGCAGCAAGGACATTCAACCACCACAACTACGGTATGCCCAGAATGAAGCGACATCATCAACTACCACCACCACCACCTACCACCATTCGAACGACCAACCGAACAACCAACCAACAAAAACCAAAGCCAAGGCAATCGCCGACATTTGCACTTGCCAAATAACACAAAGTTACCCGCCCAGAAACCAACAAATGTTGGTCCATCCTGCAATTCTGCCAGCAAGCTGAAATGAAATTTGCCACGCACCCATTGCACTCAAATACCGCCCGCATTATATGCCTCTGCCTGCTCTCGTTGTTATTTGCCGATTAGAGCCATGCATTATGGACTCATATTCAATGTCATGGCTGTTTATGCTTTGCGGTAGAACGCCACTATGAGGAGGATTGAATTAAACGTAACAATTTCCACGTTTTCTTGTTTGGCAGGGGGTATAGTGAGTGGTTTTGCTTTTTTTTTGTTGTATAGGCAAAAATGTTTAGAATAAATTGAGATATCGTTTAAGCTACACAAAGTGTATGGCATGAAATGCATTCGAATTGGCAAGCACTTGTGTCCTGGCACACATCCTTCACGCAGCACACATTCATTTGATAAATTAGCCTGGTGACACTTGGTCGATGACAAGCATCAAGGTATGTCCGTCCAAGCGTTTGTTAGTCTAATGGCAAGCAGATTGCTACAACAAAGTGAATTAGCTTGATGCGATGTGAATGGCAACACATGTTCAAGGCCATATTTTCGAGGCGCGTTCGCGTTCTTAATTAAAATTCCAATTTTGTGGTCAAATGTGATAAAGCACCAGTGGCTTTCTTGCATTGCATTATGCAAAAAATTCATATTGAATATTATCAATAATGGGGATGGGATATGGGATATTAACTGATAGTATGAGGAGGCAATATTAAACGAAAGACTTAAGAAAGATGCGACGTTATCAAACTCGTTAACTGAGTTTGCACTTGAACTATTTTGAAGTCACATCTGAGCATCGGATTATATGGAGGCAGTATTAATTTCTTGTTGGAAAGCATAGTTGTACTTATCAAGTTTCAACCAAATTTAATGATCTTCGCCCTAACAGGGAAAGAAACTTGAAAAATTAAAAATTCGGCTGAGCCCGGCCAGGATTCGAACCTGGGCACACAGAGCAACAGCGAGAGCCATTGCCGTTGTCTTAGCGTTCGAAGCCATCAATACAACTTTAGGGAAGAAGTGTAATTTGTCACAGCAATAACGTCTGTCATTACACAAAAATACATGCATTGGGAAAAGTACAGCTTATAGACAGGGTTGTCGAGTGTGGTTAATGTGGTAATTGCATCATAGATGCGATTTAGCTATTAATACGATTCAAATACAACCCAACTCACGGCCCTTGAAGCCATCACACCTAATATGGTTGAAAAGTCTTCTAACTAAAGACGAAACGCGTCCCATAGTGGTTGGTGTGTGTTGCTATCTTTGGCTTTCCTTTTCTATTTGCATCTCCGATCATTGAGGTCGCCTTGAAAGAGAAACAAACAAAAATTGTAACATTTAATGATCTTCGACCTAACAGGCAAAAAACTTGACAAATAACAATTTTTTATTTTCGTCAAAGCAGGCAAACATTTAAACCACTTGGGAAAGTAGATCGGTTTATACGGGAGGTATATCAGGTTATAGACCTGTTTTCATGGTTTTTGGTACTAATAATAAGAAATGTGCAAACTTTCAAGCAAATCGAATAACAATTGCGCTTCTAGGGATCCAACAAGTTAAGAACATTGAAAACAAAACGAATAATGGCATTAAAAATTCGCGATAGTGCCAGACACAATCTCCAGCCATACAAAATTTGGGGCATAAAAACCGAAAGGGCAAGTCTAGTTCAGATCCAGGGTGGCATAAAAACGCTTACAGAATCTACGTAAAAAACAGTAAATTCTCGAATGAATGGAATCAATATGAGATGGGAAGCACGGATTACTATCTGCTCAGAAAAGTCCACCCTATTCACGCCCGACCTAATGTTTCAAGCAAAGGCAATACCATTCGCCTTAGACGGATAAATCACAAGAGAGTTACGAGATGACCACAACAATGCACTTGTCTAGTTCTTTGTACGGTATCTCTTTACAATCAATATGTCGAGTTCTTTTCCCGGTTTCTCTTTTTAGGCCAACAAAGTATAAAAAACAAGTTATAGTCCGATTAGGACCATAAATGAATGCTGATTATTGTAGAAGTCATTGTGTAATATTTCAGTTCATTCGGATAAGAATTGCGCCTTGTAGGGGCTCAAGAAGCAACATCGGGAGGTTTATATGGGAGATGTATCAAGCTATTGATCGATTCAGACCATATTAGACACGTATGTTGAAGGTCACGAGAGAAGCCGTTGTACAAAATTTCAGCCAAATCGGATGAGAATTGAGTCCTCTAGAGAATCAAGAAGTAAAGATCCCAAATCGGTTTATATGGCAGGTATATCAGCTTATTAACCGATTTGCGTTTTACTTAGCGCAGTTATTGGAAGTCATAAGAAAACACCTCGTGCAAAATTTCAGCCAAATCGGATGAGAATTGCGCTCGAGAATCAAGATCCAAGATCGGTTTATATGACAGCTATTCCAGATTATGAACCGATTTGAACCACACTTAGCACAGTAGTTGCAAGTTATAACTAAACACATCGTGCAAAATTGTAGTCAAATTGTTCCCTCTAGAGGCTCAAGAAGTCAAGACCCAAGATCGGTTTATATGGCAGCTATATCAAAACATGGACCGATTAAAACCATACTTAGCGCAGTTGTTGGAAGTGATGCCAAAACACCACGTGCAAAATTTCAGTCAAATCGGACAAGAATCGGTTTATCGGTTTATATGGCAGCTATACCAGGTTATGAACCGATTTCAACTATACTTAGCGCATTTGTTGAAAGTGATACTAAAATACCACCTGCAAAATTTCAGTATAATCGGACGAGATTTGCGCCCTCTAGAGGCTCAGCTATATCAAAACATAGACCGATTTGGCCCACTTACATTCCTAACCGACCTACACTAATAAGAAGTATTTGTGCGAAATTTCAAGCGGCTTGCTTTACTCCTTTGAAAGTTAGCGTGCTTTCGACAGACAGACGGACGGACGGACGTGGCTAGATCGACTTAAAATCATGACGATCAAGAATTTATGGGGTCTTAGACGAGGTGTTCGAGTTGTTACAAACAGAATGACGAAATTCGTATACCCCCATTCTATGGTAGAGGGTCTAATAATTAATTCAATAATTTTTTAATTGAATATTATTTTTTTCAATTGGAGTCGTGATAGAAATGTTTGACATTTTCAATTAAAAATTAATTGATTCAATCAATTTTGTAATTGTATGTTCATTTTGCCTTTCCGTTTGCAACACATCGAAATATACATTTCCGACCCTATAAAGTATATATATATTCTTGATCAGCGTAAAAATCTAAGACAATTCAGCCATGTCCGTCCGTCTGTCTGTTGAAATCACGCTGCAATCTTTAAAAATTATATTGAGCTGAAACTTTGCACAAATCTTTTTTTTTTTGGCCATAAGCAGGTTAAGTTCGAAAATGGATCGGACTATATCTTGATATAGCTCCCATATAGACCGATCCACCGATTTATGGTCTAAGGCACATAAAAGGCGCATTTATTGTCCGATTTTTAGGACAATGTGTTGGGTTAGGCTCTTTGACATCTCTTTATTGATCCAGATCGGTCCAGATTTGGATATAGCTGCCATATAGACCGATCTCTCGATTTAAAGTCTTGGCCCCTTCAAAGGCGCATTTATAATTCGATTTCCCTTTTGACTGTGACTTATGCTAGGCTTTCGACATCCGTGTCGTATATGGTTCAGATCGGTCTAGATTTGGATATAGCTACTAAAAAGACCAATAGTTTGTTCTACAAAATTTGACAATGACTTGAACTTATTAGACCACTCAATGTCCGTGCTGAATTTGATCCAGATATTTCGATATAGCTGCTATGGGGGCATAAATTATGCATTTTTCACCAGATTATGACGAAAGGTGGTTTACATAGACAGGTGGTGGGTATCCAAAGTTCGTCCCGGTCGAACTTAACGCCTTTATACATGTTTAATTGAATCTGAAACAATGTAAATCACAACCGTGATTGATTGTTTATAATTAAATCTAAAATTTTTTCAATCACAAACGTTATTAAAATTTTTGTAATTTTCAATTAAAAAGCTAATTGATTTAACCCTTTTTTTAATCGAAACTGAAAACTTTTTAATAGAAGATGTGATTGAAAATGTTATCTACTTCACTTAAAAAATTAATTGCTTCAATCATTATTTTAATTGAACCGAAAAATGTT
This sequence comes from Stomoxys calcitrans, assembly GCF_963082655.1. Classification (NCBI taxonomy): domain Eukaryota; kingdom Metazoa; phylum Arthropoda; class Insecta; order Diptera; family Muscidae; genus Stomoxys; species Stomoxys calcitrans. Next base: position 254,808,106 of record NC_081552.1, on the reverse strand, counting down.
TCAATTACTAATTACTTAGACCCTATGCGCCTTCTTTTTAATTGCTACGATTTATTTTAGTACTTTATAATGCAAATCACGATATGGCGCTAAAGAAAAATCCATTAAAAGTTATATTGTCCCCTACATTATAAATGTAAGGAGATTTCAAGGACCCATACGTCCCACATTTTGAAAAACTATGGCTGCAGGTACAATACCATGGCAGCCGGTTGTACGTACCGGATTGAGATGGAGTCCTTCGTCGGCAAGAGCTGCCGCTACAGCAACAGTTGTTGTTCATAGGAGTGCCTACGCCTACGACTTTGCCCAAACAATACACTTCAAGTTAATGTTCCAGGAGGAAACATCAGTCAAATTAATTGAAGTTTTCAAAATATGTCAATCACTTTTTTAATGGGATCAATTAAAAACGGCGATTCATATTATCATTTTCGTCATTGAAGCAGTTTTAATTGAAATATGAATTGGATCAACTAATTTCGTGATTGAAACTGAAAAACGGACATAGCTCATTGAATCAGAAAGAGTTACTGAGTCGATCAATACATGTCAACCCTGCCATTAAAGTGTTTCAGGGTTTCAGTTCATGTTTTAACGACATATAAATATGTACTTTGTTTACGAATTTCATTCTTAGTAACCTAAAATCTTATGAGGATCTCTTAGAAAGTACTACATCCAACTTTGGACATCGTGTTGGCACGTGTTGTCGTTAACCGATCGCCATAATATTTCGTATTTTGTCTGCATTTCTCTTTTTACAAAACAAAGGGTTTCTTCTACAAATATATCGTGAGACAGTCTAATACCAATGGGTCGATTTTCACTTCAAGGGGCTTCGTGATCGGCTTTAGTGCGTAGTTACTTTTATGATAATCAAGAGTAAATTATTCCCACTTACGTGAATTCAGAGGCCCAGAGTGTTTCATCAGTTTGATAGAAAAAATCCTTTAAGCTTGAAAAATGATTTTGCTACTCTGAAGACAAAAAAGGAAACTTATTTGCAATTATACTTATCAACTCAACTTTCCACATTGCAATACGAGTATCAATGCAAGTTCTAATCGCATCTAGTCTAAACTGAAAATCCTATTCAATTGAAAGTAGATTAATTAATTAATCAATTATCGTTTGTAACCAACGATTAGGCAGACACAATAGCAGGGAGTGAGTGACATTGTATGATGTTTGAAGACATAGACCTTTTTAATCTTTTCCCCTTTCTATACAGCAGAAGGCACTGGTGATAAAATCACTCGCTCTCCTTGTGCTTGTGGTGAGTGCGTTCTAGCTGGATAAATCAGTTAAAATAACAAAACCTGCCGATCCACAAGTTTTCAAATGAAAGTCCACCAACCAACAAAACCTACCGGCCCACACCATTAACAACCCCAACGAGTTAATGAATAAACCCAACCAGGCTAACATTGCTATTCTATGGCGAGGCCAGAACAAAAGTTTTCGAACTGGGTGAAATAAAAACAAAATAAATCTGCTACACCTGCATTGGATTCCAGGTTGTTGTGTAATGAGACTGAGGAACAACCGGCCTACCAACCCCCTTCTTTAAAGAGTGTGGCATGCTGAAACCATAACCACCAAATTCACCACCATTCAAAGAAAAACATCTACCCAATCCTATGCAGCCGACTCACAAGCTAAACACAAACGCTCTTCGATATGGTGTGTTAATGTACAAAAGATGTCATTGAAAATCCATCCTTGGAAGAGTTGATGTGAGTGCTGTTGCGTTTGCCTTTACAAGGGTGCTAAACTACGCAGAGCTATTAACTTTTTGCCTCAGCAGCAAGTGCTGCGAGTTCTGCCCCATCCAATGCCAAGCGAGTACTTGCTATTGCTGCTTTGGCTTGCATTCATCTCTCAGTGATGAATTCATGTGGATGTCAATGCACAGTGGGGAACTGTAAAAGAGTTTGGAGAGATTTAAAACTACAATATGAAATAAATTAGCATTTATTTTGAGATCATAAACCACCTTTCGTCATAATCTGGCGAAAATGCATAATTTATGCCCCATAGCAGCTTTATCTAAATATGTCCGGACCAAATTTGAGACGGATATTGAGTAGTCTATTAAGTACAAGTCATCGTTCAATTTTATAGAATAAAATATTGGTCTTTTTGGTAGCCATATCCAAATTTGACCGATCTGAACCATATACGACACGGATGTCGAAGAGCCTTACATAAGTCACTGCGTCAAGTTTCAGCGAAATCGAATTATAAATTCGATTTAAATCGAGAGATCGGTCTATATGACAGCTGTATCCAAATCTGAAGCGATCTGGGCCAAATTGAAGAGGGCTGAAAATGGGTCTAACAGAACTCACTGTCCCAAATTTCAGGGAAATCGGACTATAAATGTGCCTTTTATGGGCCCAAAACCTTAAATCGAGAGATCGGTCTATATGGCTGCTATATCCAATATATCCAAATTTGAACCGATCTGAGCCAAATTGCAGAAGAACGTTGAAGAGCCTAACACAACTCACTATTCCAAATTTCGGCGACAGCGGACAATAAATGCGCTTTTTATGGACCCAAAACCTAAAATCGAGAGATGGGTCTACATGGCAGCTATATCTAAACCTGAACCGATCTGGGCCAAATTAAAGAACAACTCACTGTCTCAAATTTCGGCGACAGCGGACAATAAATGCGCATTTTATGTCCGATTCAAGATTTAAGCTCAATGATAAGGGCCCTCCTTTTTTAGCCGATTCCAACAACTGTGCTGAGTATGGTTGAAATCGGTTCATAACGGAATATAGCTGTCATATAAACCTATCTGGGGTCTTGACTTCTTGAGCGTCTAAATGATGCAAGTTCTACCCGATTTGGCTGAAATTTTGCACGGCGTGTTTTGGTATGACTTAAATGGCTGAAATTTTGCATGAGGTGTTTTGTTATGACTTTCAATAACTGTGCTTAGTATGGTTCAAATCGCTCCATAACCTGATATAGCTGCCATATAAACCAATTTGGGAGCTTGACTTCTTGAGCCTCCATAGGGCGTAATTATTATCCGATTTGGCTGAAAGATTGTACAACGGCTTCTCCCATGACCTTTAACATACGTGTTAAATATTGTTCGAATCGGTCTATAACCCATGTGTTAGCATGTCCGCCTATGACGCTGAACGCCTGGGTCGAATCCTGGCAGGACTGGGTCCTGCAAATTTTTCAGCGGTGGTTATCCCCTCCTAATGCTGGCGACATTTGTGAGGTAGTTTGCCATGGAAAAACTTCTTCCCAAAGAGGTGTCGCTTTGCGGCACGCCGTTCGGACTCGGCTATAAAAAAGAGGTCCCTTATCATTGAGCTTAAAAATTGAATCGGACAGCACTTATTGATTTGTGAGAAGTTTGCCCCAGTTCCTTAATGGAATGTTTATGGGCAAATTTGCATTTGCATATACGGCGATCAAGAATATTGGGCAAAAATAATATGGATATCTCAATTTGATTGTACAGGAGCGGAGCGGAGCGAAAAAAAAATTGCCGGAGCGGAAAAAGGGTACCCGTTCCGGATCCCTGATATTCGTGACTTTTTTATGAGTTAGGTTTTTTGGAGTGGCAGCACTATTTGAATTTTGTGTCCAAACGTCCTCTGTTAAAGTGAAAATTGTTCAGTATACTCTGTCATTCCATTATTGAAAAACTCACAAAAAACTCTGTCCATCCGTCCCTCTATCTGTCAGTCTGTTGAAATCACGCTTCACTCTTTAAAAATGAAAATATTGAGCTGAAACTTTGCACAGGTTCTTTCTTTGTCCATAGGCAGGTTAATAAGAAGATAAGCTATATCGGCTTAAGGTCTCAGGCCCATAAAAGCCACACTTATTATCCGACTTTGCTGAAATTTGAGTCAGTGAGTTGTGTGAGGTCATTCGGCATCCTTCTTCAATTTGGCCCAGATGGGGATAAAGCTGTCATATAGACCGATCTCTCGATTTAAAGTCTTGGGCCCTTAAAAGGCTCATTTATTATCCGATTATGCTGAAATTTAGGACAGTGAGTTGTGTTAGGCCATTCGGTATTCTTCTTCAATTTGGCCCAGATTTGGATATAGCTGCCATATATACCGATCTCTCGATTTAAGGTCTTGAGCCAATAAATGGCACATGTATTATCCGATTTTGCTAAAATTTGAGACAGTGAGTTGTGTTAGGCCATTGGGTATCCTCTTCAATTTGGCCCAGATTGGTCCAAATTTTGATAGAGCTGTCATATAGACCGATCTCTCGATTTAAAGTCTTGGGCCCATAAAAGGCGCATTTATTATTCGATTAGGCTGAAATTTAGGACAGTGAGTTGTGTTAGCCCATTCGGTATCTTTCTTCAATTTGGCCCTGATCGGTTCAGGTTTGGATATAACTGTCATATAGACCCATCCGCTGTCTTAGGCCCATAAAATCCATATTTATTATCCGATTTTTCTGAAACTTGGGACAGTGAGTTCTGTTAGGCGATTCTATATTCTTCTTCAATTTGGTCTAGATCAAGCCAGATTTGGATATAGCTGTCATATCTCTCGATTTAAAGTCTTGGGCCATAAAAGGCGCATTTATTATCCGATTTTGCTGAAATTTGGGACAGTGGGTTGTGTTACGCGCCTCGATATCCTACTTAAAGACGGCGCAGATCGGTCCAGATTTGGATATAGCTGCATTAGACCGATCTCTCGTGTTAAGGTCTTGGTCCCAACCATAAAACCATAAAAGACGTATTTATTACCCGATTTCGTTGAAATTTGACACAACGTCTTATATTATGCTTTTCGACATCCGTGTACTGTATGGTTCAGATTGGTCTATATTTAGATGTAGCTGCCGAAAAGACCAATAATGAACCAAAATTTAACAGTGACTTGTATTTATTAGACCACTCAATGTCCGTGGTGAATTTGGTCCAAATCGGACCATATTTTGATAAAGCTGGTATGGGCGCATAAATAATGCATCTTTCACCGGATTATGACGAAATGTGATTAAAATGTACACCGGAGTTGGTGGGTATCCAAAGTTCGGCCCGACCGAACTTAATGCCTTTTTATTTGTTTAAAAAGTCAGCAGTAAATACCAATTTAACCCAAGCTTACAAAAGCAATGTGAATCGCACAAAGTTTGGTACAGATTGTCTTATTACCCGTCTGAACACCTTCACCGAAGTTCGAATTTTTATACAGCGTTCATAGGTAGCTGTAAGGAATTATAGTCAGCGCAGTCCGAGTTTTACCTTTTATTACATGTTTAGTTTTGTTTCGTTTTTAAATTATTCCGCTTTTCTACATTTTCCCCCCACTGTGCTTCACATTGAATTGGCCTTCTGATTGAATGAACGAATAAATGATGCTTCAATTGTGTATGTGTATGTTGTATATAACCATGAAGGATTCAATATTAGCTAGAATGGCTGGCCGTACAAGTCCATTTTGGGGTGGTGGCTGATGGTACATTGGCATCATGACGAACAAGTGCGGTGGCGGTGACGGCGGCAAGCAAGTGTACTTGGGCAATAGAGTCATGTAAATTCATCGAGCCTGCACTAATACCAACATTAGAAACTTGTCTTACGAGCAACCTAGCAGGGATACGAGCTATGATGACTCGTACTTTTGTGTGCGCTTAGTTAAATCTTGCAGCTGACGCATTCTCAGGCATTTGTCTAAAGCTACTTGGATTCGAGCAGAACATGAACGACATACATGTACAAGATTCTCAAAAAGGGGGTCGATCATTCGAATTCGAACTGAATGAACGCATGAATAAAAGTTTGTTGTTTTTCTTCCAAATGATTTCTCAGATGTGTTATGTTTTTGGTGTACCAAGAATTTGTGCTTTACATTGCATCCATCGAAAGATGATTTTTGTTAACTATAATGGAACATTTCAAAAATACAAAAAAAAAAAATTGTAATCAAAGCTGAAGGCACAGTGGGATAAAATGTTTTTTGAAGCAAGATTTAGAAAATCAGAAAATGTACAAGTGACAATTTAAAGTCCAGTGGCCGAATGCAACTCATTGTACCAAATGTTATAATGAGCGTTTTTTGGGTCTCATACCATTAATCAGGAGATGGGTCAATATGTACGATCAATGTGGTCGAAGGGTCTACATTCTTGGGCGAAACCGAATAAACAATACGCCGTTTAGGAGATCAAGAAGTCTAATCGGGATATCGGTCTATATGGGGGCTATATCAAAATAAAATCTGATGTAACACACCTTCAATCTTAACCTACCTATGGTAATAAAATTTTATATGTCCAAAGTCAAGAGGCCGCCCTGACCACCTACGGCCTTTAAAGAAATTTCTCTACTGATTCTCAAATGGCAGATCCGTCTTTCAGTGTGTCGATATAAATTTTTTGTTCATAAGCAGGTTAAGTTAGAAGATGGGCTGCATCGGACCATATCTTGATATAGCCCCCATATAGACCGATCCGCCGTTTTAGGGTCTAAGGACCATAAAAACCACGTTTTTTTTTTATCCGATTTTGCTGAAATTTGGGAGAGTGAGATATGTTAGGCCCTACGACATCCTTCTTCAATTTGGCTCAGATCGGTCCAGATTTGGATATAGCTGCCATATATACCGATCTCTCAATTTAAGGTCTTGGGCCCATAAAAGCCGCATTTATTATCCGATTTTGCCAAAATTTGCGACAGTGAGTTAAGTTAAGCCCCACGACATACTTCTACAATTTGGCCCAGATCGGTCCAGATTTGGATATAGCTATCATATAGACCGATCTCTCGATTTAAGGATTTGGGCCCATAAAAGGCACATTCATAATCCGATGTCGCCGAAATTTGGGACAGTGAGTTAGGTTAATCCCCTCAACATATTTCTGCAGTTTGGCTCAGATAGGTTCAGATTTGGATATAGCTGCCAAATAGACCGATCTCTCGATTTAAGGTTTTGGGGCCATAAAAGGCGCATTTATTGTCCGATGTCGCCGAAATTTGGGACAGTGATTTGCGTTAGACTCTTTGACATTGTTCTTCAATTTGGTCTAGATCGGTTCAGATTTGGATATAGCTGCCATATAGACCGATATCTCGATTTAAAGTCTTGGTCCCATAAAAGGCGCATTTATAATCCGATTTCACTGAAATTTGACACAGTGACGTAAGTTAGACTTTTCGACATCTTTGTCGTATATGGTTCAGATCAGTTTATTTTTAGATATAGCAACTAAAAAGACCAATATTTTGTTATACACAATTGAACAATGACTTGTACTTATTAGTATTTGATCCTAATCGGAACATATTTCGATATAGCTGCTATGGGGCATAAGGTATGCATTTTCACCGGTTTTTGACGAAAGGTGGTTTATACCCAAGGTGGTGGGTATCCAAAGTTCGGCCGGGCCGAACTTTGCGCCTTCTTACTTGTTTAATTGAAAAATTTTTTTTTACTTTTTCAAAAACGGTGATTAATATTATTATTTTCATTGTTAAAGCAGTTTTATAAAATTAATTGTATCAATTAATTTTGTGATTGAAACCGGTTTTTATTTTCTTTCTTTCTACCCAATGGGTATCAAAAGGCCGACTTCAGCCCGTCCTTGTATGTTTTTTTTCTGTGCTATCCTTCTATGCAACGATTAAGGCGGAAGAAGCACTGCCATAAATGCACCTCGTAGCTGTTCCAACATCGATGGCTCGTAGTTAGGGGATAGCGGGAATGGGTGTCTACATTGTTGATACAGAATCCGGGTTCTTCTAAAACACTCATAACACGATTGTGCAGTCTGAGATTCGTGTGCTTATTTCAGAGTCTCGAGTCGAGACTCATATTTTGAATGTGCTCTAGAGTCAAATAGCATTAGAGCAATTACAACCAGTTTTCTATTGTAGGAACTGCTTCATTTGGGAAATGAATAGGCGGAAATAGCGTAGCAAAGCGATCCGAGTTATAGACATGGGCGAATGACTCGCCCATTGCATGCCGGAACGATTTAAAAAAATAAAAGTGGTTGTCGAAATCCTATCTTTTTGGGTTAAAGCACAGCCGCAAACCTGAGTTACACCAGGAGGCCCAACTTGGGTCATTGAGATAGACTAGTGGGAGAAAAACTAAACAAGAGACAGAGAGAAAACATGAAGCAGCCCACATGTATGGTAATTCCCGAAGGAATGCAGAATTTTGTGGTGATTGCAGAAGAATTGTGTCCCTACTGTGAAGAGTAGGCACGGCTTCAGACCCGTATAGAAACACAGGATCGCAATATCCTTGGCTACCGGTTTATTCGCCGAAGATGAACTCTTTCCACGATATTCATCTTATCCAGGGAACTCACAGCCTTTGAATATAAGGACCTGTGCACCACCATACTGTCCTCATAAACCATGAGTTGCTGGAATTTCGATTGCGGCTATTGTTCTGATACAGACCTTGGTATCATACGAACAGTCTGCTGGTTGGATGCAGATATCATGCCGATATCAAGTACTACGATGTACTCCAATCTTAGTCCAAAATCAACTTTGGAGCCATCTTTAAACATCGAGGTATCATCGTTCTCAAATACACCATGCATTGCCCAATCTTCCCTGTTTGGAATGCGTTTCTTGAAGAGCTTATCGTGAAACCACGTAGTCTGAATCCTTCATAAGCTTTTCCTGAACAATTATTATATTCGAAATAGAACTGTGGCTATATCCATCCCTAAGGCCACACCGATACCTAAGGTCAATTTTAGGATCATTTTAAACTCCCGAAAACCAGCCCTTCTGTGCACAGCCTTCGATCATAATATCACTGCCCCATATGTCAGCTATGGTCTTTTCATAAAATTTTTTTTTTTGACAGATTCTCCAAAACCACTGTTCCCATAGCCATACATTGAAATAGTCAATCAACACTGTTTGAAACAAACTAAACTGAATTGATTTTGAACTGAGGACGTGAGGTTATACCATGCGTCCGTTCTTCTTCGAGGTAGCTTCTGCATTCGATGTTGCATTATGACGATCGATCAATCTGCTTGCCTTATCAGAAATTTGTTTATAAAAAGGCAATGCATTGTTTCAACCGCATCTAGTAGAGTTAAGTGTTGCAAGTGCTGTAATTCTTGGATTCATGAAGTCGTTATGAAGCTGGTAAGTTGATGCAAACCGAAAAAATTTATAACTTTCCAATTAAATTCAAATTTAATTTCGTTTTTTAGATTCTGTTAATTTGCCTTGGTATAACATGGTGCAATGCAGTGCCAGCTGGTTATCCCAAGATGAAAGCTCCAGCAAAGCAACTTCCAAAGCCAGGCGGAGGTGGTGGTGGGAAAGGACCTAATTCCACTTATTTACCACCAAATAAGAATGGTAATGGAGGTGGTGGAGCCAAACCACCTGGTTCAACGTATTTACCACCGGGTGGCGGTAATGGAGGTGGCGGCAATGGCGGTGGTAACGCCTATTTACCTCCTGCTGGGGGAGGAGCAGGGGGTGGAGGAGGAGGCAATGGAGGAGGAGGAGGTGGAGGCGGTGGTGGCCCAGTTATACCAATTATTAAAATGGAGTCACAGGTTAACACCGATGGATCATATATGGTAAGAAATTGAGCCTGCAGTGATCTCAGCGCAGTTGAATGAAATCGAAGAATATTTTGTAAAAAATCTGCCAAACGGCACATTTTTAATTATAACTTTCAACTACAGTTCTAAGTATGGTTCAAATTGGTCCATGTTTTGATGGAGCTGCCATATAACCCGATCTTGGGTCTTGACTTCTTGATCCTCTAGAGGGAGTAATTCTTATCCGATTTGACTAAAATTTTGCACGAGGTGTTTTGTTATGATTTCCAATAACTGTGCTAATATGGCGCAAATCGGTATATAACCAGATATAGCTGCCATATAAACTGATCTGGGATCTTGACTTCTTGAGTCTCTAGGAGGTGCAATTCTCATCCGATTTGGCAGAAATTTTGTACAACGGCTTCTCTCATGACCTTCAACATACGTGTCTCATATGGTCTAAATCGATCAATAGCTTGATACATCTCCCATATAAACCTATCTCCCGATTTTGCTTCTTGAGCCCCTACAAGCCGCAATTCTTATCCGAATGAACTGAAATATTCCACATTGACTTCTACAATAATCAGCATTCATTTATGGTCCGAATCGAACTATGGAAGTGTTTAATTTCACTGAAGATCTTACTTTCATAATATAGTCATCTCATAAACTTCAATAAGCAAATTCAGAATCTTAAATCGAGTTCTAAAAATTTTAAAAATTCGTCCCTGATTCCTAAAATAAACCTAAAGCATTGTTAGCTATTGGTTCTGCCATAACATCCGGTTAAAGATCGCGTATAATGGTTAGATGCAGTGGTTCTTAGGATATTATGAATTCTAATCAAAAATCGCTTAATTGTCAAAAAAAAACTTTTTTCCAGTACGAATATGAAACGGGAAATGGCATCAATGTCGATGAGATGGGCTATTTAAAAAATGCTGGAGATGAGGACAATGAAGCCCAGGTTGCCGAGGGATCATTTTCCTTTACTAGCCCCGAGGGTGATTCTTTCGTGGTAACCTATATAGCAGATGAAAATGGTTTTCAACCAATGGGTGATCATTTGCCTACGCCGCCACCCATACCGCCGGAAATACAAGAGGCCCTGGATAAAATAGCTGCCGGTGGAGGACATCCTGATGATGGAGGTGGAGGTGGGGGTAATGGCAATGGAGGTGGTAATGGAGGCGGAAACGGTGGTTACGTGTATTAAATTTCAAATTAACTGTGATTCATGTGAATATTCTTTTGTTTTAAGAAACGTGTATGCCTGTTTTAAGTTTTTGTTTAAACAATTGGTATTTAATTAACCTTTATATAAATTTTGCAAAATTTTTTGTTATTAAACCAGGTAAATAAAAATATTGACATTTTGTTTTGTTTTGCTATCCAGATTATTTGTTATGCAAATTTTAATTATTAATGGCAAATAATTGCAAGGTATATTCAATAGAGTCTAAAACTACATTTGATTTATTTAATTCCGAACGTGTGCATGTCTAGTTTTTAAGATCAAAGACAGGTAATCACAGAAAGATTTTAAAAAATTTTTGAAGTGGTCTTAAAAAGTGTGTGAACTATTGGGTTGCCCAAAAAGTAATTGCGGATTTTCATATAGTCGGCGTTGACAAATTTCATTCTAAGGTTTATTAAAAATGCATTTACTTTCTTTTAAAAAATTCGCAATTACTTTTTGGGCAACCCAATATATTTTCCGAATATTTGAACAAAGACAATTTTTATGTTTGAATATTCGGAAAAAATATTTCAAAAAACTTAGGACCACTTCAGATTTTTTTTGAAAATCTTTCTGTGAGTACCTTAGTAGTTCCCAGTAAAAAAAAACTTTAATGTCTGATTGCCATACCATAGCATAGACTAAATTTGCATTGCTAACTGGCATCCACAGCACCTGTCGTGGTATTCAGACATGTTTTCGAAATTTTCTAATGCCATACTTCTAAAAATACTTAAAAAGAACAAGTCTTAAAATAGAATTATGCTTAATTGTGACAAGAATATTGCTCTAATTAAAACGAATGAACTTTTAAAATGGTTTTGGTGGCAACTTATCATCAAAGATCACAAGCACTCGACGTCTTCTGAGGTGTACAGCTTGATGTTTGGGGGAAAGAAACTCGCGCTCAAATCGCAGTAAGAGCAAAATTGAATTTGTAACCATGAACCAATCTATCATGCCTCCCTTTGAAAAGTTGGGTTCCAACTAATACTAAAACCGTGCTGGATTTTACTTTGGGGAGTGTGCACTGCCCTAACAGATGTAGATTTTTGTTAATTTAAACGCATTAAACGCGAAACAAGTTAAACGCATTAAGTTCGGCCGTGCCGACCTTTGGATAACCACCACCATGGATATAATATTATCATGTTTGCCGACTATGGGGGGTGTGTTGTTTGGGATATATGGGGGGTGTGTTGTGGGATGGGCGGCCACTCAGTGAGTTGGCCTTGAAAATATATATCGGATTCGTGTTCCGCTTTAAAACCCCTCTTATTGGAGTCTCATATTGCAATAGCCAGTAAATAAATCCTGTTTGGGTGGTGTTGTGGGGGTGGGGTGGCCCCATAGACACTTTTCCCGAATATTGATATCAAATTCGTGCTTCACTCCCAAAGACCTTTCAATTGAGCCCCATATTGCTATGGTTGTAAATTTGTCCCTTTTGGGGGATGTTTTTGGTGAGAGGCGGCCCCCCAAACACTTGGTCCCATATTTGGATATCAGATTCGTATTCTACATTCAAATACCTTTTATTTAATCCCCATATTCCCATGGTTAGTAAATAAGTCCTGTTTGGGGGGTGTTTTGAGAAAGGAGTGGACCCCCAAATACGTGGTCCCACATTTGGATATCAGATTCGTATTCTACTCGCAAGTACCTTTCATTTGAGTCCCATATTGCCATGGGCGGTAAATATGTCAGATTTAAGGGTGTTTTGGGGCTTGCACTTGGTTCGACAATTGGATATCATATTGTCGTGATTGGTCTAAATATAGGTTTGGTAGGTTTTAGGGTGGGACAGCCCCCCTAGGTACGCCATCCGAAATTTGGATACCAAATTTTTAGGGTACTATATGAGAACACACAAAATTTCGCTTAAATCGCACCATCCATCTCCGATATCTGGCGTTTCTGAAAATTAGTACCTTAACAAACAAACCTACAAACAAACACAAATTGATTTTTATATATAAGATTTCAAAGAAAATGATTAATAAATGAGGCTCTTATAAGCGTAAGACCCTCAATTCGCTGATCGGACTAGACGGCAGCTATATCCAAATAAGGTTTAATGAGAACCATAAACGGTTCGGATATCTATTGGATTATCGCAACTACGTTAGGTTAGGTTAGGTTAAAGTGTCAGTCTGCCATTTGACTCACTTAGACGTTTCGTCCATTGTGATACAACAGGAATAGAAGAAGGAAGATGTCTTCTAGTTCCTACCGTTGAACCATCCAGGTCGCTTTAAAAGCCCAATAACTTGCGAATGTTCCCATCCGCTAAATCAGACAGGTTCCCAAAGAAATGAGAACCTGAAGTGGAATTCCTTCTAACTGCTAGTGAGGAACACACACACAGAAGGTGTTCTATAGTCTCTTCTTCTTCGATGTCCTCACAGCTTCTGCAAAAGTCGTTGCAGTCTGTCAGCATGTTTCCCGATTAGACAGTGACCTGTCATGACGGACACTATGACTGAGACGTCTGTTCTAGCCAATGACAGCAAAGCAGTAGACCTCTTCAAGTCTAGATTAGGCCACAGAGTTTTGGAATGCACACAGCCCCTCTTTGAGACCATCCATCGTTCGTTGTTCTTCGGGCCTGATCCTGAAAACTTAGCTTAGATGTCGCGAGAGGCATACCCACAGATTCCAGTATCCCTGGAATGTAAATCATGTATGGTTTTCTTCTAATTGGTCAAGATCGGTCTATATGGTAGCTATGTCCAAACGTGGTCTAATGTGAACCATACTTTGTTCGGATATCAAACTCACTGTTCCAAATTTCAGCGAAATTAGACAAGAAATGCGGCTTTTATGGGCTTAATAATCTGAATCTGCATATCGGTTTATTTGGTAGCGAAATGTAAATTTAGCCCGATATGTATCATATTCGGTTCAGATACCGGGGGTCATAGTACAACTCACTGCTTCAAATTTCAGCGAAATCGGAATATCGTTCTATATGACAGATATATCCAAATATAATCCCATTTAGACCGTTCAAGAACTTAACTTGCGTGTCAAAGAAATACGGATATGTGAAAAATTTCAGCTCAATGTCTCAATTTTTGAAAGTTGTAGAGTGATTACAACAGACTGACACACAGATTGACGGGCCCGCAATTGATATTTGGATGTATCGCAAACGGAACGACTAAATGAATATATAGAGGATTGTCATTAATATGGACATTAGGGTAATGACGTGTTGATTTTTTTATACCCACCACCGTAGGATAGGGGTTATATTCATTTAGTCATTCCGTTTGCAACATATTGAAATATCAATTTCCGACCTTATATATGTATTTCGGATCGTCGTAAAATTCTATGACGATTTAACGATGTCCGTGAGTCTGTCCGTCCGTCTGTTGTAATCACTCTAGAGCCTTCAAAAATTGAGATATTGAGCTGAAATTTGGCACAGATACGTATTTTTGGGGCACGTTGGTTAAATTCTTGAACGAGTCAAATCGGACCCTATTTGGATGAATCTGCTATATAGACCGATCTGCCGATAAAGGGTCTAATGCCCATAAATGCTTTATTTTTTATCCGATTTCACTGAAATTTGGAACAGTGAGTAGTTTAAGGCTTCCCGATAATTGACCCAAACATGGTTCAGATCGGACTATATTTGGATATAGCTGCCATATAGACCGATCTGCCGATAAAGGGTCTGATAAAAAACAAAACTTTATTTATTACCCGATTTCGCTGAAATTTGAAACAGTGGGTTGTTTTGAGCCTCTATTCTGAGCCTATTGATGTGTGTTTTTCCGTTGGCTACTATGGAGCAAAACATTGAACTTTCCGCATATATCTAATCAAACCATTTGTGAAAAACTAATAAAACTTTTGAAAGAAAACGGGTCTTAAGGGTCTTAAGCCCATAAAAGCCACATTAATTATCCGATTTTTCTGAAATTTGGAACAGTGAGTTGTGTTTGGCTCTTCCACATATTTCTTCAATTTGGCCCAGATCGGTCAAGATTTGGATATAGCTGCCATATAGACCGATCTCTCGATTTAACGTCTTGCCCATAAAAAGCGCATTTATTGTCCGATTTTGCAAAAATTTGGGACAGTGAGTTGTGATAGGCCCTTCGACATCATTCTTCAATTTCGCTCAGATCAGTCCAGATGTGAATATAGCTGCCATATAGACTGATCTTTCGATGTAAGACTTTTGGGCCCATAAAAGGCGCATTTCTTGTCCGATTTCGCCGAAATTTGGAACAGTAAGTTCTTCTTCAATTTTGCTCAGATCGGTCCAGATTTGAATATAGCTGCCATATAGACCGATCTCTCGATTTAAGGTTTTGGGCCCATAAAAGGCGCATTTATTATTCAATGTCACAGAAATTTGGAACGGTGAATTTGGAACAGTGAGTTAAGTTAAGCCCCTCGACAGCTTTCTTCAATTTGGCCCAGATCGGTTCAGATTTGGATATAGCTGCCATATAGACCGATCTCTCGATTTACGGCTTTGGGCCCATAAAAGGCGCATTTGTTGTCCGATTTCGCCGAAATTTGGGACAGTAAGTTAAGTTAATCCCCTCGATATATTTCTGGAATTTGGCCTTGATCGATCAAAATTTGCATATAACTGCCATATAGTCCGATATCTCGATTTAATGTCTTGGCCTCTTCCGAGTAAAATATTGTTAAAACTAAAATTTTCAGTTTGTTTTTTTGAAATTTCAAAATGTTTTGATCCTTGGTGAGGGGTATTGACATTTCTACCTGTTTTATTTGAAGAAACCAGCAAAAAATTCGTGGTAAGAGGTAGGTGAGAGCTCACTTTTGCGTAAATCTCATAAGAAAACTATTCGATTTGGAGTAACTAAATTTAAATTTAATATATCTTGGATTGTTGGCAACACTTGTTGAAGAGAAATATAGTTTACTGGGCTAATTCATTTGAAGTTCTTTTTCATTATCAGCAGGTTTGGTAGCTACAGCTGTTCACTTAAAACATCAACGGTAACAGCTTAATTATAACAATTTAATTTGAAATTAGTATCTCATCGCAGATAATAAATGCCACTTGAAACCATAATCAAGTTTACTCCGTGGATATTTTATAAGCTATGACGTCATTGGATTTAAGCCATTAAGTTCTTTTGCATTCTATATTTTGAAGCGTATTTGTTTTGAGAGAATTTTTGATTTTCGCTAAGAACATCACACTTTTACCCATACATATTATTCGAATATCAGTGATACTAAGATACACCCTATAATAAATATTCAAAGTTGGAAAGTAGATGTCATAGCATAAAGTATACACAATATAATAAATGGTAATTTTCAACTCCCAAAGAGATTAATGATCATCTGTTGGTTGAAGAAAGTCATCATCCTCTTTTGACTCTGAATGAATTGTCTTACTGATATGAATTGTTAAGAATTGTTGTCTACATATCATACATTGTCATATTATGTAAGGGTATCACCCTACTAAACACGGTTAGGATCTTGGTAGAATGGTAGGTATTCAAGGGACACTTGGAGTAACACGGATTAAAAAAGAAAGATTGTGTTAAAAATTTAGTTTGTCCAACATTTCTTACAGCTTCTAAAGTCTTCGTAAGGAAGAACTGTAATTAACTTACGTAGGGTGTACAAAACATTCACACACACACACACCCTTCTTAAGTAGTTATTGATTAGAGGGGTTTTTCCATTTTTTGCATGACAAAGACTTTGAAACTTTTAGAAATAAGAACAAAATAAAAAATCGTTAAGCTAGACGAAATTAAAATTTACTTAAGCTAATATAATGATGATGATCATCGTCATCATCATGATCATCATAACGATGACAAATATCTTCATCAGCATCTTTGAAAGCGCCATTATCAATTTTAGCTATCTTGATGATTAGCTATCTTTACCAATAGCTTCTGAAAGTTGTCCGTTGAAATCAGTTGTTTTTTGCACAAGCTACAGAACATACGCATCTGCGCTAGAAGTCGTCGAATTATTGAGTTATGAAATCTCTAACAGTGAGTGAGTCTGGATGGACCGGTACTGGAATGGGTGAAATCATTTAAAGCTTCATTTGAAAATAATTTCAGCTAATATTTGTTGTGGCAGTGGCCACCATTTACATCCTTGTCCAAAGCGCATTGGGGGCTGCAGTTACCAATGAGAAAGGAGAAACACAGCTACATTTTGAGTAGGTCAACACTATCGAGATGAAGTTTGCAATTTTTTTTTTTGAATTCCTTCAACAACTATTTGCAGTTTCCGTCAAGATAATGGTTATCAACGAGTGGAAAATATAAAATACAACAAGACTAGTACATCGCCCTCAGCGGACGAGGGCAAAGTCAAGGAGGCAAGCAAAGAAGACCCTGTGGAATTCCGTGGAGGTTACAGCTACATCTCAGCCGATGGTTACGAGTACACTGTTAAATATAAGGCCAACAAGAATGGCTTCCAGCCCTATGTTACAGCTCATAAATTGAAAGATGCTCCAAAATAGATAATTCCCCCCATTACCATAAGTCTTGTGTTTTGGTTGTAGTGATTCAACAACATCTTCAGCTTCAGTTTGGAACAGGTTAAATGTGTTTGTATTGAGCAAAGCCAAATTAAAAAGTGAACCAACAGAAAATTCTTCTAGCCTAATTTGTTGTTGCAATTTTTGCATATCATAACTGTTTTGTTTTGAAAGACCGGGCACACCATTTCCATAGCGATTAATAGGTTTAATTTTGGTTAAATAATTTATTCGAAAAATATCAACGGCCGTGCTAAATAAAATTTTGTTTAAATTTTAAAACAAGTAAAAAGGCGTTAAATTCGGCCATGCCGAACTTTGGATATCCACAACCAAGGGTATATATGTAAACCACTATTCGTCTAAATCCAGTGAAAAATGCATACCTTATGCCCCTATATCGAAATATGTTCTGATTTGGACCAAATACTAAAAAGTACAAATCACTGTTCAATTGTGTATAACAAAATATTGATCTCTTCAGTGCATATAAAAATAGCTATATCTAACAATAAACCGATCTGAACCATATACGACACGGATGTTGAAACCCCTAACATAAGTCACTGTGTCAAATTTCAGTGAAATCGAATTATAAATGCGCCTTTTATGGGGCAAAGACTTTAAATCGAGAGATCGGTCTATATGGCAGCTATATCCAAATCTGGACCGATCTGGGCCAAGTTGCAGAAAAATGTCGAAGAGCCTAACACATCTCACTATCCCAAATTTTGGCAAAAACGGACAATAAATGCGCCTTTATGGCCCCAAATCCTTAAATAGAGAGATCGGTCTATATGGCAGCTATATCCAAATCTGGACCAATCTGGGTCATATTCCAGAAATATATCGAGGGGCTTAACTTAACTTACTGTCCCAAATTTCAGCTAAATCGGACAATAAATGCTCATTTTATGGGCCCAAAACCTTCAATCGAGAGATCAGTCTATATGGCAGCTATATCCAAATCTGAACTGATCTGGGCCAAGTTGAAGAAAGATGTTGAAAGGCCTAACACATCTCACTGTCCCAAATATCGGCGACATCGAACAATAATTGCACCTTTTATTGGCCCGAAACCTTAAATCAAGAAATCGGTCTATATGGCAGTTATATTCAAATCTGAACCAATCTGGGCCATATTCTAGAAGTATATCGAGGGGCTTAACTTATCTTAATGTCCCAAATTTCGGCGACATCTGGCAATAAGTGCGCCTTTTATGGGCCCAAGACCTTAAATCAAGAAATCGGTCTATATGGCAGCTATATCCAAATCTGGACCGATCTGGACAATAAATGCGCCTTTTATGGGCCCAAATCCTTAAATCGAGAGATCGGTCCATATGGCAGCTATATCCAAACTGTGCCATATTGCAGAAGTATGTCGAGGGGCTTAACATAACTTACTGTCCCAAATTTCGGCAAAATCGGACAATAAATGCTCCTTTTATGGGCCCAAAACCTTCAATCGAGAGATCGGTCTATATGGCAGCTATATCCAAATCTCAACAGATCTGGGCCAAATTGAAGAACGATGTTGAAAGGCCTAACACAACTCGTTGTCCCGAATTTTGGCGAAATCAGACAATAAATGCGCCTTTTATGGGCCCAAAACCTTACATCGAGAGATCGGTCTATATGGCAGCTATATCCAAATCTGAACCGATCAGGGAAAAATTGAGAAAAGATGTCGAAGGGCCTAACACAACTCACTGCCCCAAATTTCAGCTTAATCGGATAATGAATGCGCTTTTTATGGGCCTAAAACCCTAAATCGGAGGATCGGCCTGTATGGAAGCTATATCCAAATCTGAACCGATCAGGGATAAATTGAGAAAAGATGTCGAAGGGCCTAACACAACTCACTGTCCCAAATTTCAGCTAAATCGGATAATGAATGTGGCTTTTATGGGCTTAAGAACTTTAATCGGTGGAAGGGTTTATATGGCAGATATATCACTATCTGGACTGATCCGAGGCAAACTGACGAAGGATGGCGAAGAGCCTAACACAACTCACTGTCCCAAATTTCAGCAAAATCGGGTGATAAATGTGGCTTATATGGGGCTAAGACCCTAAATCGGCGGATCGGTCTATATGGGGGCTATATCAAGATATAGACCGATGCAGCCCATCTTCTAACTTAACCTTTTTATGGACAAAAAAAGAATCTGCGCAAAGTTTCAGCATAATATCTCTATTTTTAAAGATTGTAGCGTGATTTCAACAGACAGACGGACGGACAGACAGACGGAGAGATGGACGGACATGGCTAGATCTTCTTAGATTTTTACGCTGATCAAGAATACATAAACTTTATAGCGTCAGAAATGGATATTTCGATGTGTTGCAAACGGAATAACAAAATGAATATACCCCCATTCTTCGGTGGTGGGTATAAAAAGCAGAATTATGTAACACAAAATTGGAAAAATGCCATATAGAAAATGTATATGCAATTTATGTTCGGATAGAATTTGGTTTATAAAGGGTGATTTTTTAACAGCTATAGGAAAGTTTTTCAAAAAAAAAAAAACACATTAAATCCAGAAAATGCATACTTCTGCAATATGGCACAGTTTGGATATAGCTGCCATATGGACCGATCTCTCGATTTAAGGATTTGGGCCCATAAAAGGCGCATTCATTGTCCGATGTCATCGAAATTTGGGACAGTGAGTTAGGTTAAGCCCACAATTGAATAATGACTTGTACTTATAAGTATGTGGTCCAAATCGGAACAAATTTCGATATAGCTGCTATGGGGCATAAGGTATGCATTTTTCACCGGATTTTGACGCAAGGTGGTTTACATATATACCCGAGGTGGTGGGTATTCAAAGTTTGGCACGGCCGAACTTAACACCTTTTTACTTGGTGAGACTGTAGATTAATTTCAACAAACAGACGAACTGGTATGTCCATATTCTCTATGAATAATGACGATCTAGTTCTTTCTAGAGTTAAAAATGCTTTAATGTAATTTGATGTGATCAAAATGGAATGGCTAAAAATACACTCTATACCACATTTTTGGTTTGTAGAACATTTGGTAGGGTTTTGGTAGGGTTTGGTAGGATGTTTCTTAAATGTTGGTTGAAAATTATTTTCTTGAGTGGCAACACTGATTAGTATAAATTCTTTCAGGCACATTTCAAATTGGCCACTGTGGTAAATGGTGTAACGTGTGGTGCAGCACATATTTTCTTAGATGCCGTTTGTTGACTAGACCAATGAAATAGTATGCGTAAGACCACGTTAACAGATACGTTTTGATTTGCATACATTTTTGAGAGAAATCAGGTTTTTTGTTTAGTCGTACATATTGACAAAGGTTTACGATGGTAATGCCATTATGGGGGGGAGTTTGACAATATTAAATGCCTGTTTGATAGGAAAGTGCTGCCCTGTAGCAAATAAGTCTTCGATGCGTTAACACTCTGTTTATGGACCAAAGAGTAGACTGCGTATCAATCAGAAGTCATTGTGAACGCACAGTGGTTGAATGTTGTCATGTATTAGCTTTTTTGTATTGATTTATAGATGTATTTTTAAAAAACAAAATCGAATAATAAATAATGTGACAAAATTAATGGCGTTTTAATTAATCACCTCCCTATTGTGATTAGCCAGATATTTTTTTTAATCCCCACCAAAACAAAAAAAGAGCGAAGATAAGCAACATTTCATCAGATTTATTTTTCTATAACAGCCGAAAGCTTGAGCAGGGCTCATTTCTTGGAGACAATCACGAAATGGATTTTCTTAAAACGAACTAGTGACTACGGCATCGTAGATGTCGTCTGACCTTGACTATTTCAGCCGAGTGAATGTCAATTCATTTGGAAAGCAGTGGAAATCTTTTTTTTTTTTGGAATTTATAATTATTTAAACGACATTTTTGGGTCTGCTTGTTTAAACTGTATTGGGGAATATGTTGCGTCAATGGTTGACTAATTTGTCGCTTACCAAAATGTCGATTGGAACCTAATCACGACAAACTAATCGATGCAAATTATTACAAGTATATATTCATAAATGTATTATGACAATGTTGTATATATATATACATACAGTGGTCCAATAAAGTATACGCACGCATGTGTATAGCAAATAAGATGGTAATATTTCCGCCATTAATATAAAGAGACTTAATTTTTTTCTCATTGAACTTCAATGGAATATAGATCATTAAATATCTAACCAGTTTCTATGATGTTATATTCAGAAAAAGGTATAATTGCTGCCAATCGTTGATTTACACCTCTGATCACAATTTGGGTGTCGATTTCCACCAAAATAGGCTCGATTAGATTTGGATATAGCTGCCATATAGACTGATCTGCCGATTTAGGGTCTAAGGCCCATAAAAGCCACATTTGTTATCCGATTTTGGCAAAATTTTGGACAGTGAGTCGTGTTAGGCTCTTCGACAACCATCTTCAATTTGCCTCAGCTCGGTCCAGATTTGGATATAGCTGCCATATAGACCGATCTCTCGATTTAAAGTTTTGGGCCCATTAAAGGCGCATTTATTTTCCGATAACCCCGAAATTTGGGCCAGTGAGTAAAGTTAACCCCTCGATATTCTTCTGCAAAATGGCACAGATCGGTCCAGATTTGGATATAGCTGTCATATAGACCGATCTCTCGATTAATGGTTTTGGGCCCTTAAAAGGCGCATTTATTGTCTTATGACGCCGAAATTTGTGACATTGAGTTAGAGTGTTAGGCTCTTCGATATTTTTCTGCAACTCCGCTCAAATCGTCCCGGATTTGGATATAGCTGCCATATAGAATCTAAGACGATCTAGACATGTCCGTCCGTCTGTCTGTTGAAATCACTCTACAATCTTTAAAAATAGAGATATTGAGCGGAATTTTTGCACAGAGTCTTTTTTATACCCACCACCAAAGGATGGGGGTATATTCATTTTGTCATTCCGTTTGCAACACATCGAAATATCCATTTCCGATCCTACAAAGTATATATATTCTTGATCAGCGTAAAAATCTAAATCGATCTAGACATGTCCGTCCGTCTGTCCGTCTGTCTGTTGAAATCACGCTACAGTCTTTAAAAATAAAAATATTGAGCTGAAACCTTCCACAGATTCTTTTTTTGTCCATCAGCAGGTTAAGTTCGAAGATGGGCTATATCGGAATATATCTTGATGTAGCCCCTATATAGACCGATCTGTCGATTTAGGGTCTTAGTCCCATAAAAGCCACATTTATCACCCGATTTTGCTTAACTTTGGGACAGTGAGTTGTGTTAGGCCCTTCGACATCTTTCCTCAATTTGTCCCTGATCGGTTCAGATTTGGATATAGCTGCCTTATAGACCGATCCTCCGATTTTGGATCTTAGGCCCATAAGAGCCACATTTATGATCCGATTTTGCCGAAATTTGGGCAGTGAGTTGTGTTAGCCCCTTCGATATCATTCCTCAATTTGGTCCTGATCGGTTCAGATTTGGATATAGCTGCCATATAGACTGATCTCTCGATTTAAGGTTTTGGACCTATAAAAGGCGATTTCACTAAAATTTGACAAAGTGCCTTATGTTAGACTTTCGACATCCGTGTCGTATATGGTTCAGATCGGTTTATTTGTAGATATAGCTACTAAAAAGACCGATATTTTGTTATACACAATTGAATAATGACTTTCACTTATTAGTATTTGGTCCAAATCGGAACATATTTCGGTATAACTGCTATGGGACAAAAGGTATGTAATTTTTACCGGATTATAACGAAAGGTGGTTTACATATGTACCCGAGGTAGTGGGTATCCAAAGTTCGGCCCAGCCGAACTTAACGCCTTTTTACTTATTTTAAGATATAGCTTCTAAAAAGACCAATATATTGTTATACACAATTGACCAGTGACTTGTACTTATGAGTATTTGGTCCAAATCGGAACTTTTTTCGATTTGATCTCTCGATTTAAGGTTTTGGACCTATAAAAGGCGATTTCACTAAAATTTGACACAGTGACTTATGTTAGACTTTCGACATCCGTGTCGTATATGGTTCAGATCGGTTTATTTGTAGATATAGCTACTAAAAAGACCAATATTTTGTTATACACAATTGAATAATGACTTGCACTTATTAGTATTTGGTCCAAATCGGAACATATTTCGGTATAACTGCTATGGGACAAAAGGTATGTACTTTTTACCGGATTATAACGAAAGGTGGTTTACATATGTACCCGAGGTAGTGGGTATCCAAAGTTCGGCCCAGCCGAACTTAACGCCTTTTTACTTATTTTTAGATATAGCTTCTAAAAAGACCAATATATTGTTATACACAATTGACCAGTGACTTGTACTTATGAGTATTTGGTCCAAATCGGAACTTTTTTCGATATAGCAGCTATGGGGCATAAGGTATGCATTTTTCACCGGATTTTGACGAAAGGTGGTTTACATATATACCCGAGGTGGTGGGAATCCAAAGTCCGGCCCGACCGAACTTAACGCCTTTTTATTTGTTTTATGTGTATTTACTAGATGAATATGTGATTCAAGTCATATTAAGAATCATAACATAAAACATGTAAAAGCATGCTAAGTTCGGCCGGGCCAAATCTTATATACCTTCCACCATGGATCAAATTTGTCAACTTCTTTTCCCGGTATCTCTGTTGTGCTGTTTCATGCTATATACCGATGCTGATTCAGATTCAGCTGACAGATTCAGACCATATTTGACACGTATGTTGAAGGTCATGGCAGAAATTTCAGCAAAATCGGATAAGAATTGCGCCCTCTAGAGGCTCAAGAAGTCAAGACCCCAGATCGGTTTATATGGCAGCTATATCAAAACATGGACCGATATGGCCCATTTACAATCCCAACCGACCTACACGAATAAGAAGTATTTGTGCAAAATTTCAAGCGGCTAGCTTTACTCCTTCCAATGTTAGACGGACGGACATGGCTAGATCGACTTAAAATGTCGATCAAGAATATATATACTTTATGGGGTCTTAGACGAATATTTGGAGGAGTAACAAACAACAAATTGGTTCCGAAAGTGGGTATTCATTTCGTGCTCTACTCCCCAAAACCATTCATTTGACATGGTTGGTAAATATGTACGATTAAGGGTGGTTTTAGGGAGCGGGTGGTTCCCCAAACACTTAGTCATGAAACTATATCAGCATCGTGCTCTACTCTAAAATATCATTTATTTGATCCGCATATTGCCATTGGTCTCAAAATTAGGTATCAAATTTTTTATCTTATTGCAAATATGTCCGGTTTGGTGTATGGCTATACACTGTGTATACATACAATAAGAAAACAAACTATCAATATCGAACCTAAAACTATCAATATCGAACTCTACTCTCTTTAGGCCCAAATTGTCATGCCGAGCAAATACGTCCTATTTGGGGGTTGTTATGGGGGATGGAGTGGCGCCATAGACACTTTTCCCGAATATTGATAGCAAATTCGTGCTTTACACCCAAAGAACTTTCATTTGAGTCCCATATTGTCGTCGTAAATTTGTCCTCTTTGGGGGTATTTTTGGAGACGGGCACCCCCAAACACTTGGACCCATATTTGGATATCGCATTCGTATTCTACACTCAAATGACTTTATTTGAGCCCCATTAAATAAGACCTGTTTGGGGGGTGTTTTGGGAAGGGGTGGACCCCCAGAAACTTGGTGCCACATTTTAATGTCAATTCGTATTCTACTCGCAATTACTTTTCATTTCAGTCCCATATTGCCATGGTCGGTTAGTGTGACAGATTTAGGGGTGTTTTGGGGTTTGGGGTGGTCCCCCAAACACTTGGTCCGAAAATTTTTAACCTTTCATTTGAGTTCCATATTGTTGTGATTGATCTATATATATATAATTGGTAGGTTTTGGTGTGGGGCGTCCCCCTAGGTACCCCATCCGGAATTTGAATACCAAAATTTTGGTTTTAGATTACTATAAGAGATCACACAAAATTTCGCTAAAATCGCACCACCCATCTCCGAGATCTGGCGTTTCTGATAATTAGGGTAAGGGAGAGGGTCTGCTCCCCCTTCAGATATAAAAAAATTGAGTACCCTATTTTCACCACGGGATCATGATGTGAAAATTTCAAGAAAATCGGTTCATCCGTTTTGAAGTCTATAAGGAACACACAAACAAACTGACAAACAAACACAAATTGATTTTTATATATAAGAAGAAGATTTGATTCGAATAATAGGGAATCTGACCCTACATTTTTTTACAAGACTCTCGTTGCCAGATTCGTTTAGGTTGCCCTATAGGCAACCAAAGGTGGTTGTAATATTGAAGTTCGTGTCTTAAGTCTTTCGTTTTTGTAGGGCATTTTATTCGAATAGTAGGGAACTTGACCCTATTTTTTTTACAAGACTCGCGTTGCCAGCTACGTTTAGGTTACTCTATAGCCATCCAAAGGTGGTTGTCAAATTGAAGTTCGTGTCTTCAATCTTTCGTTTTTATAGGTCATTTGATTCCTGGTTGTCAAACTGAAGTTCGTGTCTTAAGTCTTTCGTTTTTATTAGGCATTTGATTAAAATAGTAGGGAACTTAACCCTACTTTTTTTACAAGATTCGCGTTGCCAGATACGTTAAGGTTAGCCAATAGGTAACCGAAGGTGGTTGTCAAATTGAAGTACGTGTCTTAAGTCTTTCGTTTTTATAGGTCATTTGATTCGTTTAGGTTACCCTATAGGCAACCAAAGGGGGTTGTAAAATTGAAGTTAGTGTCTTCAATCTTTCGTTTTTATAGGTCATTTGATTCCTGGTTGTCAAACTGAAGTTCGTGTCTTAAGTCTTTCGTTTATATATAGTTCATTCCATTCGTTTAGGTTACTATATAGGCAACCAAAGGTGGTTGTAATATTGAAGTTCGTGTCTTAAGTCTTTCGTTTTTGTATGGTATTTTATTCGAATAGTAGGGAACTTGACCCTACTTTTTTTACAAGACTCGTGTTGCCAGCTACGTTAAGGTTACCCAATAGGCAACCGAAGGTGGTTGTCAAATTGAAGTTCGTGTCTTCAATCTTTCGTTTTTATAGGTCATTTGATTCCTGGTTGTCAAACTGAAGTTCGTGTCTTAAGTCTTTCGTTTTTATTAGGCATTTGATTAAAATAGTAGGGAACTTAACCCTACTTTTTTTACAAGATTCGCGTTGCCAGATACGTTAAGGTTACCCAATAGGTAACCGAAGGTGGTTGTCAAATTGAAGTACGTATCTTAAGTCTTTCGTTTTTATAGGTCATTTGATTCGTTTAGGTTACCCTATAGGCAACCAAGGGGGTTGTAAAATTGAAGTTAGTGTCTTCAATCTTTCGTTTTTATAGGTCATTTGATTCCTGGTTGTCAAACTGAAGTTCGTGTCTTAAGTCTTTCGTTTTTATTAGGCATTTGATTCAAATAGTAGGGATCTTGACCCTACTCCTTTTACAAAACTCGCGTTGCCAGATACGTTTAGGTTACCCTTGTCAAATTGAAATTCGTGTCTTAAGTCTTTCGTTTTTATAGGTCATTTGATTCGAGTAAAATCTTGATAAATAATGGCAAATTAAAATACGAGTTTTATTTATATCGGCAAGTAATTTATCACTTATGTCCATATAAAATCTTAGTATGTCTTAAAGCAGTGATGGGCACACTAACATAGTTGAAAATAAAAAATTGTGTTTGTATGAGTGGAAATAAAACCCGAACAATCAAGTGTAAAATAATAACAATGGTATGTAATATTACCATTGAGCTTTAACTTGAATCGGACAACATTCATTGATATGTAAGAAGTGTGGCAAAATTTGCATTTGTATTTGTTATGTTAAATAACAACAATGAGTTGACTGAACGAAGGCACATGAAGTTTCTTACACTGTCCGTGTTCTTTTTTTTGGTTTCAGATGCCCGCGGGATGTGTCTTGTTGCCTATCTATGCCTTAAAGGCTTTGCCGACTTTTATGAATGGCGCGGTGCAAAATTTTGATAGGATACTTGTAACTTATACTGCTGAACATTGAACAAAAAAACCTTTGGCAAGGTCTTTTCAGGTAAAAAGAAGTTTTTCCTAGAATGTTGATGTTCGAAGAAAATATGTCTTCTCATTATGTCTCAGTGTATTCAAAATGGGCACAAGCTTTTTTAAATGAATTTCCGTTCACCTGCCAGCATTTGCATTAGCATAAAAGCGCTTTTGAACCTATGCTCCCTCAAATGTTACGTTTTAGTGACATTTGATTACATTCGATTTCAGTTATTGTCAAATATATCAAAAAATCATCAAATCAATGTCCATACATACGGACTTTTATAGCTTATTTTGCATAAGACATAATTTAATGCCAAGATATGTGGCCACAGGTGGGTATGTGTGCGGGAAGCTTTCAAAATTATGCGTTCGCGTGTGAAACATTTTCCACTCCCATTGATGAGCAAGCTGGTTATGCTAACGCAGGGGCCTGCACTATCAGCTGTTGAGCCGGCACTAAAAAGAGACTAGTTAATAGACACTATTTGCTGGAAACAGACCTGTGACGGCAATCTGGCACATGGAAGCATCTCTAAGTTGTTAACAAATCGATATCGGACCGGGATAAATACAAAACAATATGAACTAAAGTGTTGAGTTGAGGTTTTAACATCTGCGGTCTTGTGTCTTCGCTCCTCTGCGAACTTTAACCTTATAGTCTTTGGCCAATTAAGGAGCTACGGTTTATTTCTGTTAATTAAGAAAATCATTAATTCAGTGGAAGTTGGCGTGTTTTGTAAACAATCACAAAGAAAAAAAAAACATATCAAAAATGTTGAACGTTAAAGTCTTAGTGAGTGCCAGACAACCTTGACATATATTTAAGTGAGCCTGAAGTGATTCTCTTAGTTTTTTTTATTATTAGGCCATTGTTTTAGTGCTAGTGCCTTGGATTAACTGTCAGAGGGCATATTTGCGTGTACCTCAGGAACAAGCAGGCCAACAATTTCCAGCCAGGCCATTTTCAGGTCCACCAATTCCAGCCAGGCCATTTCCAGGCCCACCTATTCCTGCCAGGCCATTTCCAGGACAGCCAATTCCAGCCAGACCTTTTCCAGGACAGCCAATTCCAGCCAGCCCATTCCCAGGCCAAGCAATTCCTCCCCAACCTTTCCCAAATCAACAACAACAAAATCCTCAGCCTCAAGGATACCTGCCCGAGAAGAAGGCCCATGTTGAGTATAGAAATGATGTCATAAAGGATTTCGAATATGTGCCCACAGTACAGGGTTATCGTTACAGGTTGGTGAACTTGAAAATTGAAAAAAAAACAAATCATTTTTATTCTGGTTACATTTCCCTTTTAGTTATTTTCTCTATGATGGTTCCTCAAGAACGGAAAATGTTTTTGTGAAAGGTTCTCCCAACAGCCTAGAGTCTGGGCTAGATGCCAAGAATACCGATCTAAATGCTGTAGGCGTTGGAGGTAGACGTCGCATGCCTACCAAAAATCGCAAACTATCACCTAAATCACTGCAGAGTTTGGCGGGTTAAAGTGACCCCACTTGTTTTAGTTCAATTTTTTTTGTTGACTTTCTAATCGTGGTTAGTTATGTTTACGCATACATTTGTTGTTGTTTCTATTTCATTCATTACCCATGGATTAGCATTTATTTAATTTTAAATTTTATCTACGCAACTATTTAACTTAAAACTATTAAAAAATGGATGGATTATGTGATGCTTTGCATTTGTTTCAAAATTAGTTTTATGAATTTTTCGTCTCTCAATTTTATTGTTGATGAATTCATTTGCATTTTAAACATAGTGAATTGAAAAAAAAATATTTGTTAGTTTTTGTTTTTCATCATCTTGTTTATGGATGCGACAATATTTGGAAATTTCTTGAATATCCAACTTCAAAATAGGTTGTAGTGAACAAGTAAAAGCGCGTTAAGTTCGGCCGGGCCGCATCTTATATACCCTTCACCATCGATGGCATGGGACAGGGTTTTTCAATGGCTTTTTCAAATATAAAGGAGCTCTATCAAGTTATGGACCGTACTGACCAAGAAGCTATAAAAAAAATACGTTCAAAATTTCAGCCAAATCGGATACTAATTGCGCCCCCTAGCGGCTCAAAGACTCAAATGGGGCCATCGGTTTATATGACACCTATACAAAGTTATGAACTGATTTAGATCATAGTAAGCGTGTTATGAACCAACTGGACCATACTTGCCACGGCTGTTGGAAGTCATAGCAAAACTATGCGAGCAAAATTTCAGCCAAATCGGGAGGTAATTGCGCCTTCTAGAGGCTCAAGAAGTCAAACCTGGAGATCGATTTATATGGCAACTATGTCAGGTTCCGAACAGATTTGAGTTGTTACAGTTATTGGAAAACGAAACAAGGCACTTCACGCAAAATTTTAGCCAATTCGGATAATAATTGCATTCTTTGGAAGCTAAAGAAGCCACGATTCGAGAATCCATGGACCGACACGGCCTACTTACAATCCTAAACCGACCTACACGAATGGGAGTTAAAATAGCAAATTTTGCCCATGAACATTCCACTAAGGACCAGGAGCAAACTTCTCACATATCAATGAGTGCGATTCAATTCAAGTTTAAGCTCAATGATAAGGGGCCTCCTTTTTTATAGCCGAGTCCGAACTGCATGCCGCAGTGCGACACCTCTTTGGAGAGAAGTTTTACATGGCATAGTACCTCACAAATGTTGCCAACATTAGGAGAGGAAAACCACCGCTGAAAATTTTTTCTGATGGTCTCGCCAGGATTCGAACCCAGGCGTTTAGCGTCATAGGCGGACACGCTAACCTCTGCGCTAAGGTGGCCTCGACGAATAGGAGGTACTTGAGCAAAATTTCAAGCGACTAGCTTTATTCCTTCCAAAGTTTATGTGATTTCGAAAGACAAGCAGATGCATGGATGGTAGGACGGACCTTAATCGACTTG
This sequence comes from Stomoxys calcitrans, assembly GCF_963082655.1. Classification (NCBI taxonomy): domain Eukaryota; kingdom Metazoa; phylum Arthropoda; class Insecta; order Diptera; family Muscidae; genus Stomoxys; species Stomoxys calcitrans. The sequence goes on along the minus strand of NC_081552.1, from coordinate 254,777,833 downwards.
TCGAGTTGATAAAAAATATATATACAGTTGAAATTCGCGATAACGAACTTTCCTATATATTTCTTTATAACGAATAAAAATTGAAAAATAAAATTATTTTCAGTCATATTGACTTTCAACTCTCTATAAAGAACTTCTCTGTTAAAATTGTTAAATTTAATTTAGCATTTGTTAAAATTTCTTAGCAATATCAATTTTCGACTCTATAAAGTATATATTGGGTTGCCCAAAAAGTAATTGCGGATTTTTTAAAAGAAAGTAAATGCATTTTTAATAAAACTTAGAATGAACTTTAATCAAATATAATTTTTTTACACTTTTTTCTAAAGCAAGCTAAAAGTAACAGCTGATAATTGACAGAAGAAAGAATGCAATTACAGAGTCACAAGCTGTGAAAAAACTGGTCAACGCCGAATATATGAAAAATCCGCAATTACTTTTTGGGCAACCCAATAATATTCATGATCAGTGTAAAAATCTAAGACGATCTAGCCATGTCCGTCCGTCTGTCTGTTGAAATCACACTAAAGTCTTTAAAAATACAGATATTGAGATGAAACTTTGAATAGATTCTTTTTTTTGTCGATATGCAGGTTAAGCTCGAAGATGGGCTATATGGGACTATATCTTGATATAGGCCCCATATAGAGCGATCCGCCGATTTAGGGTCTTAGGCCCATAAAAGCTACATTTATTATCCGATTTTGCTGAAATTTGGGAGAGTAAGTTGTGTAGGCCCTCCGACATCTTTCTTCAATTTGGCCTAGATTGGTCCAGATTTGGATATAGTTGCCATATATAGGATACTAGCTGACCCGGGCCCGCTTCCCTGCGCCTTCTTTTACTTTATATGGAACAAAAGTTTCCTTGGAATATTTATTTTCGACAATTAAAGATTTTTTAGTGAAATACCATGCTAACTTGACTAATTGTTTAACAATATAAGTGCCTTTGTCTGAATCCCATATGATCTTTATTAGACTACGAATTTAAGTTTGGATTTAAGGTGTACTCCATTCTTAAAATACTTTATTTCAGCCCGATATTCTCTGATTTAGTGGTGTTTTCGGGAGAGAGATGGTCCCCCAGATACTTGGCCGTGAAAAAATATCAGCATCGTGCTCTTCTCTAAAATACCATTTACTTAAACCCATATTGCCATTTGCTTAAGAGGAGTTTACAGGATGAGGCGTTCCCCAAACACATGGCCCCAAAATAGGTTATCAAATTCGTTTTCTAATCTCAAATACCTTTCATTTGATCCACATATTGGCACCGTCGAAAAGTTTTAACCCTTTGGGGAAGGGGTGTACCCTAAATACATGGTCCTAAATTTGGATATCAAATTCATATTCTATTCCAAAATACCTTTATTTGAGCCCCATATTGCGATGGTCCCTAAAAAATTGCTTTTTGTGGGGTATTTTGGGAAAGGGGCAGATCTCTTGAAAATTGGTCCCGAAAATGGGTATCAATTCTTGCTCTACCCCCAATACCTTTCATTTATGCTCCACATTGACATGGTTGGTAAATATGCCCGATTAAGGGGTGTTTTGGGTATTGGGTTGGTCCCTCAAACATTAAGCCCGGAAAATATATCAGCAACGTGCTCTACTGTCATATATCTATATATCATTTATTTGAACCCCATTTTGGCATTGGCCTCAAAATAGGATATCAAATTCGTTTTCTAATCTCATTTAAACTCTTTATTGCAAAAGTCTGCAAATATGTCCGGTTTGGGGTATTGGCCCTAAAAACCATAAATATTTAGTTCCACTCTCTTTAAGACCCAAATTGTCTTGGTGAGCAAATACGTCCTATTTGGGGGTTGTTATGGTGGTGGGACGTCCGCTAGACAGTTGGCCCCTTAGGTTGATATCAGATACATGGTCTACTTCCACTTACCTTTAATTTGAGCCACATATTTCTATAGTCCGCAAACATGACCGGCTTGGGGGGTGTTTTGGGGGATGGGCGGCCACTCAGTGAGTTGGCCTTGATAAGAAATATCGGATTCGTGTTCCACTTTCAAAACCCTCTTATTTAAGCCTCATATTGCAATAGTTAGAAAATACTTACTATATGGGTGGTGTTGTGGGGGTGGCGTGGCCCCATAGACACTTTTCGCGAATATTGATATATTGATTTTGCTTTACTCCCAAAGACCTTTCATTTGAGCCCCATATTGCTATGGTCGTAATTTTGTCCCCTTTGGGGGATGTTTTTGGTGAGAGGCGGCCTCCCAAACACTTAGTCCCATATTTGGATATTAGATTCGTATTCTACATTCAAATACCTTTTATTTAAGCCCCATATTCCCATGGTCACTAAATAAGTCCAGTTTGGGGGTGTTTTAAGGAAGGGGTGGATCCCCAGAAACGTGGTCCCACATTTGGATATCAGATTCGTATTCTACTTGTTAATACCTTTCATTTGAGTCCCATATTGCCATGGTCTGTAAATATGTCCGATTTAGGGGTGTTTTGGGGCTTGGGGTGGTCTCCCTAGCACTTAGTCCGACAACTGGATATCAGATACGTTTTGTTATCCTAAATACCTTTTATTTGAGTCCCATATTGTCGTGATTGGTCTAAATATTTGTTTGGCAGGTTTTAGGTTGGGGCAGCCCCCCTAGGTACCCCATCCGAAATTTGGATACCAAATTTTTATTTTTAGGGTACTATATGAGAGCACACAAAATTTTGCTTAAATCGCACCACCCATCTCCGATATCTGGCGTTTCTGAAATTTAGGGTAAGAGGGAGGGTCCGCCCCCCTTCAGATATCAAAAAATTTAGTACTCTATTTTCACCACGGGACAAACAAACAAACAAACAAACACAAATTGATTTTTATATATAAGATTTTACGATGTCTGCCCGTCTGTGGTAATCACGCTACAGACATTGCATTTTGGTCAAATTTCGCTGAGTTGTGTTTGGGCCCCAGTCATGTGACCTGAACATGGTACATACCGGAACATATTTTCATATGGCAGCCATTCAGCACGATCTGCCGATTTAGGGTATTAAGCCCAGAATAAGCGCATTTATTAACCGATTTCTCTGAAATTTGAGTTGCTTTAGACTCCCGTCATCCTACTGAATATGGTTTAGATCGGACCATATTGAGATATAGCTGCCATATAGACCGATTTTCCAATTTAGGGACTTAATGCCATAAAAATTGGATTTGTTGCCCAATTTCGCTGAAACTGTGACTTGTATAAGAGTTTTCGGCACCTCAATCAAAGTGATCCAGTCCAGCCCATATTATGAAAAAAAATCAATTACTTTTTGAAAATATGAAAAATCCGCAATTACTTTTTGGGCAACCCAATAAAATAGGATGATGAATATTTCTTTGGTGGTGGATATCCAAAGTTTGGCATGGCCGAACTTGATAGGTTTATACTAGATTATTTTTTTGTTGTTTTGTTTCTTTAACATTTAAAATTTTATGTGTTCTTTTTTTGTTAATAAAAATAAGACTTGTGACCGTTTATTGGAAGTACTTAAAAGTTTTCCAATTTTTTTTATTATAGTTTTATATAATGTTGTAAATGTAGTATGTTTTAAAAATATTACTTTTTGTAACAAAAAAAAAAATATATGTAAAATCAACCACCACCTTACAAAATACGCAACGAAATTTCACCTCACCAGTTAATGGTGTATGGCATTTTGACGATGCCTTAAAAAATTTAATTTATGTAATACAATCTCTTGTTGACAAATGAATCATTAAAAAAAAGGCTTGTAACCAAAATGGGTTAATGTATAGGATTAGCAAACGGTAATCCAATAAATTATAACTGAACGCGCTTAAACTAATTCAGAATGTCAATGGCACCACATTTGGGATAAAATTATAAATGTTAATAAGCACATGTGCCAAATTTTGGCCGTATCTACATTGTTCGAACTCGACGCCTAAAAGTATGCATTTTAAAATGTATTAATATTCAAAGAAATTGTCGTTATATATTTAACAAAGGATGTGTTATCGAAGCATCCTAAAAGTATGCCATTATTTGTAAATTTTTGTTTTTGTTTGACAAATGGAAACTGCATGGGAAAAATGGGTATCAAGTTTGTATAGTAGGGTGGAGTTAGGATTTTCTTTCATAGTGCATTCTCTAAAAAGGTTATGTTACCGGCTATATATATATATATATATATATATATATATATATATATATACATATATATTAATAATGGACACTATAGTTGTAAGAGATTTCCCAGGAAGAATTTTTTTTTGGATTATTTGTCATCTTTAAATTCTTCTCTGCATTCTGTTGTCTGTATGTTCTAGTTTCACTGCAATGAGCTCGAAGCTTTAAGCTTATTGTTTTGGAATTTGCTGAAAATTTTGACAGTAAGTTATGCTGGACACCCATATCACAAAACACAGTATCAAACAATTTAGGTATAGTTGCCATAACTCAAGTGATATTTCATTTACTGTCAAAAATTCTTCTTCTTCTGAGCGAAATAAATCTCTAGCTAGGGGTCTAAAGTCACACTGAAAAGCCAGCCAAATGGGATTACAATTGCGGCTCCCAGGGGCTCAAGAAGAAAAATTGGTTGACTGGTTTAAATCGGATCTATATCAGGTTATACACCGATTACGAAAATACACAACACGGATGTTGGTAGTCATAACAGAATGCTAAGTGCAAAAATTTCAAGCGGATATCTTGTGATTTCGACAGACGAACGGACGAACATAGCCAAATCGACTTAGGGGTATAATGTCAAGACGATCAAGAATAAATGTACTCTATGGAGTTGCTTGGGGAACTCCCTGTTTCACTCTACGATGCTTCGACTTCTTATCCCAAAATTCCACAAATGACTGGCTACCGCACAGATAATTCGTATCCCAGCATTTTAGGAGGGACGGGTTGGCGATGTCCTCAAATAGTTTGGCATGCCTTTGATAGCTACAGTGTAGAGATTCCGTCGGGGCCCCACGCTTTGGATGATTTAGAGCCACGAATGGCATTCGTAACTTCGCCCACAGTAAATTATGATGGCTGTCTATCGGCTCGGAGACCACGGATACGATGAATGGCTTTTCTCCTAGCCCTTTCACTTTTGGGATGCGTAATGAATTGACGGTTGAACAACCTGGCGCATCTCTTCGGATCAATCAGGGTTATGTCGCCAAAAGTGGCTGAGGTCATCCCGTCTACCGGGGTCCAACAGTGACTTAACAATAGATCACAGCTTGCCTTAACCGATTCCTAAGTTACATTGCTCCAAGTGTTCCTGCCACAAATTCCGCTTATGTTCGTTGCCTACCCTGTTTATTTCCAGATTCAGCTCGCAGATTCTGGGGTTAGTGGGGTCCGTACAACGAATCCCATTACGCTCGTCTGCAAGTACCACTGCCAGCGCCGGGATATTGGGCCGCACTTGGGGTATTCGATCGGCTGGTATGAAGCGTGCGGCTGCTGTGTTAATTATGTCTCGGAATTTCCTCTCGGGGGTGTCAGTTCACTGATTGGTGTACTCTCTGAAGCCAGCCTAATAGATCTTCTTCTCATTGATAAACGTTCGGCGCTCAGAGGTTATGAAGTCGGGTGGTCGGTCGATGGTGAAAATAATAGGGTGGTGGTCTGATCCCAAAAAAAGACGGCTTGCCAGGATACGTCACTCAGGAGATCAGCATTTAAAGTCCATATCGGATGAAAGATATATATGGGAACTATATCTAAATCTAAACCGATTTTGATCAAAATAGCGTTCGTCCTTGGGCCAAAAAAGAGAGTTGTGCAATGCTTCGGGAAAATCGGACAATAAATGCGATCTGTAACTTGATCCCAAGAATACATGGACATACACACGAACATAGCTAAATTGAATCAGGATGTGATTCTAAGTCGATCGGTATACTTATCGATGGGTCTAGCTCTTCTCGTTCTTAGCGTTGCAAACAAATGCACAAACTTATAGTACACTGTTCCACAGTGGTGGTGTAGGGTATAATAAACCGAGGAAGTTAAATCTGGCGAAAACAAGTAAAAAGGCGTTAAGTTCGGCCGGGATACCCAACACCTCGGTTATAGATTTAAACCATCTTCGTCATAATCCGGTGAAAAATTCATAATTTATACCCCCATAGCAGCTTAATCGAAATATGGTCCGATTTGGACCAAATTCGACATGAGTGGTCTAATAAGTACAAGTCATTGTTCAATTTTGTAGAACAAAATATTGGTCTTTTTGGTAGGCATATCCAAATATAGACTATATGGCGGCTATATCCAAATCTGGACCGATTTGGGTCAAGTTGTAGAAAAATGTGGAAGAGCCTAACACAACTCACTGTCCCATAGTCAGGCGAAATCGGATAATAAATGCGTCTCTTGTGGCCCCAAAACCTTAAATCGGCACCGATTTTGCCCATTTACAATCCCAACCAACCTACACTAATAAGAAGTATTTTTGCAAAATTTCAAGCGGCTAGGTTTACTCCTGCGAAAGTTAGCGTGCTTTCGACAGAGAGACGGACGGACGGACAGACGGACCCTCCACATGGATCGCATTTGACATGGCTAGATAGACTTAAAATGACATGGCGATCAAGAATATATACACTTTATGGGGTCTCAGCCGCATATTTCGAGGTGTTACAAAAAGAATGACGAAATTAGTATACCCCCATCCTATGGTGGAGGGTTTAAAAACGGCCTTCTAGTTGTATTTTGTTCGTTTGAATATTTGCGATTATAGTACTAATAAAATTCGAAAACCTAAGTACCCAGAAATGACCAAATATTGTTTTACCGCAACATTGTTGCGATGGCCTACATGGCAGTGCTGTTGCAAATGAAGTGGTGAAGTGAAGTGCTGTTCTTAAACACACATCTAAAGCAAATATATAAACAAGTGCAAAGCACCAGAACCCCATGTATTGGAATTTGTCAAAAACCGCGATAAGTTTTTGCACAAAATAAGATTAAATTGTATTTTGAAGCATTCTCAATCAATAATTTCTGACTTTAAATTCAGTTCTTCATCAGTTCGTTGTTAATAAAACGCATGCTTGAGATAGAGCAAATCTAGCGAATATATGAACATTTTGCGCATGCGCGCATTGCATGAGGGCTAGATTGAAGTTTGGGCATAAACACATGTTAATAATGTAAACGTAGACACGTACATCGGTTAAGTGTCACTTATAATTACCAAAGTTCATATCGCCCATTTGCTTTGAGCATTTAAGTGACCATCATGAAATTTTATTTGCGGCAATAACATTTGACACAAATCGACGTTTATTGCCATTAAGATATTGTAGGCTCCAAATGGCCACATTCAAACTTTTGTTACATTTTTATGCTGCTGCAATTCGATTGAAAGGCTGATTGCCCATCGAGTGGCGTTAACTGACAGCACTCGCGATCACTGCTGATGGGTGAGTGGTGAACCGCAAGACGATGATCACATTGGTGAATGTATTAACATTGTCCGTGACATTCAGCATATTATGTTTGAAGGACTCTTGGCATACAATGTTGTGTTGCAAACAAGTTCGTTTTATGTTATCAAGTATGAAGAGCGAAAATTTTGAAGGGTTGAGGACCACTAATGGAGGACAATGTTGTATGATTTCACATGGAATTTTGTTAAGGAAAAATTAATTCTCTGTTAGGGTATTGTTGACCTGGTTTAAAATTCTTGTAATTTTGTTGTATTGTATCGGCTATAGGTCCATTAAAACACAAATATTTAAGGTGGATAAACTTCACAACTTGAATCTTATCAGCATCCAGGAGAAGAATAAATTGACCAGCAAGACCGCATTGGCCCCTCGAATATATGGACTCCCAAAGATCCATAAAGAAGGTACACCGTTGAGACCAATATGTTCATCAATAAACGCGCCGTCCTATCATCTATGTAGGTACATAGTGAATATTTTGAAAAATATCACCAAGGATTCCAAATATAATGTGAAAGACGCAGTGGACTTTAAAGCTAAGATAAAGAACATGACCATAGAAAATGACGAAGTTTTAGTATCTTTTGACGTGGTGTCCTTGTTCCCAAGTATTCCAATAAATTTAGCACTCCAGACAATTGAGAATAAATGGGACGAGATTGAAAAATATACCAATATTCCAAGGGAAATTTTCAAGGAAATTCTAACATTCTGCATTAAGGACAGCAGATATTTTAAATACGATGACAAGTTGTATGAACAGCTTAGAGGAATGCCAATGGGATCACCCGCTTCACCCATTATTGCTGACATCGTAATGGAGGAACTTCTCAATAACACATTTGACAAAATAAGAAAACCTAAGATATTGACAAAATATGTAGACGACATTTTCGCGATTTTGAAGAAATCAGACGTGGCAGAGACGCTGAAGACTCTGAACTCCTTCAACAACTACATCCAATTTACGAAGGAAGAAGAATATGATGGCAAACTACCTTATTTGGACTCGGTAGTTTATAGACATGGCAACCAGCTAAAAATAGATTGGTATCAAAAATCGACGGCTTCCGGAAGATTAATCAATTTTTACTCTAAACACCACAAGAGAGTAATAACAAACACAGCAACGAATTTTATAAGAAGAGTATTTAGCATTAGTGATCCAGACTTTCATCCTGACAATGAGAGGAAAATAAAGGCAATTCTTAGGGCCAACGACTTCCCTAATTGGACAATTAATTCACTATTAGGCAAGGCCAAGGAACGTCTTGGAAAAATCTTAGACGGAGAGCAGCCTACAAAAGGAAAAATTTATAAATCGCTAACATACATACAAGGATTCTCCGAAAGATTTGGCAAATCAAATCTATACGACAAGGACAAATACCATCTCGCATTAAAAACAGGCAAAACTGTGAATGAATTATTCAGCAAGACAAAATGTAAAATTAAAAATGAGGAGAAATCAAACGTGGTATATAAAATTAGATGTAACGGCGACAAGTCCAATATATGCCCGATGGCATATATTGGCACTACCATGACGAAATTGAAAACTAGGTTATCTGCGCATAAATCTGACCAAAAAGCCAATAATAGACCAATCGAGCAGAAAACTGCACTAGCAGCCCACTGTGCATTGACTGGTCATAAGCCAAACCTCAACGATGTGGACATCTTAGCTCAAGAGAACAATTACAGACGAAGATTCACTCTCGAGATGTTGCATATCATCGACTTACCGCCTGACGAGAGAATGAATTTCAAGAAAGATATAGAAAGCTGCGCGAAGGTATACCGCCACACAGTCAACAAGCACAGCAGAAGAGAACATTTAGTTGCCAACAGACAATAGTTCGTGTAACAACTCATTAAATGTAATAGGAATTAAAGTTTCTTAAAAATTATTGTTTTTCTGTTTTTATTGTGTGATTCGTTTTTACTAAAATTTGTGTTTTTCTGTTTTTTTATTTAAATACAACTAGCCTTGAAAATGGTAGACGGAGTCTACCGAAATATTGGAGAAAAATAAAAGAAAAAAACCTTAAATATTTGTGTTTTAATGGACCTATAGCCGATACAATACAACAAAATTACAGGAAAAATTAATTAATATTTCAGGAATAGGAATACACAAAAATAGAACTGATTAAAAAAAAAACTCTAATTGCGATAAACCCAAAACTTTGGACAGCCAGTGCGGTTTAATATAGAAACCCATAAAATCCCCTATTCTTCACAAAATGGTCATACAATACTAAGAAAGTGATATCTTTGTTGTAAAAACATAGTGGCTTAGGAAATTAAAATTTATTATACCTACCACCGAAGGATGGGGGTATAACCATTTTGTCATTCCGTTTGCAACACATTTAAATATCCATTTCCGACCCTATTAAAGTATATATATTCTTGATCAGCGTAAAAATCTAAGACGATCCAGACATGTCAGTCTGTCTGTTGAAATCACGCAACAGTCTTCAAAAATAGAGATATTGAGCTAAAATTTTGCACAGATGGGCAAATTTGTTATCCAATATTGCCGAAAGTTGGGATAGTGAGTTAAGTTAAGCCCCTCACATCCTTCTTCAATTTGGCCTAGATCGGTCCAAATTTGGATGGTCGGACATGGAAAGATTGTCTTTGATTTTTGCCCAAAATTTATGCAAAATAAATTACTTTAAAGGTCATCAATTTATTCTACATACCAAACTTCTGCCAAAGCAGTAAAAATTAAAGCTTCTAGGAACCGAGCAAGGATGATCAAGAGACCGGTTTACACGGGATCCATATCAGGTTATAGACTGGTTTGGACAATATTTGGCGCAGTTGTTGGAAGTCGTAACAGAGCGCCGCATGCAAAATTTCAGCCAAATCGGACAAAAATTGCGGCTTGTAAGGGCTCAAGAAGTCAAATCGGTAGATTGGTTTATATGGGAGCTATATCAGGTTATAGACCGTTTCGAACCGTACTTGGCACAGTTGTTGGAAGTCATAACAAAGCACTACCTGCTAAATTTCAGCCAAATCGGACAAAAATTGCGACTTGTAAGGGCTCAAGAAGTAAAATCGGGAGATCGGTTTATATGGGAGCTATATTAGGATATAGACCGATTTGGACCATACTTGATACAGTTGTCGGAAGTCATAACAAAATGCTTCATGCTCAATTTCAGCCAAATCGGACAAAAATTGCGGCTTGTAAGGGCTCAAGAAGTCAAATCGGCAGATCGGTTTATATGGGACATATATCTAAATCTGAACCGATATGGCCCATTTGCAATCCGTAATGACCTACATTAATATTTGGTATCTGTGTCTCTTGTCTCAAATACCATTTATTTATACCCCATATTGCCATTGGTTTAAGTAGAGTATATAGGATGAGGCGTCCCCCAAACACCTGGCCGCAAAATTGGTTTTCAAATTAGTTTTCCAATCTTAAATACCTTTCATTTGAGCCACATAATGGCACGGTCGGCAAATGTTTTACACTTTGGGGGGTTTTTAGGGAAAGAGCGGTGCCCCAAATACATGGTTCCACAGTTGGATATTTGTATTCAACTCCCAAATACCTTTATTTGAGCCCCTTATTGCGATGGTGAGTAAATAATTGCTGTTTGTGGTCTATTTTGGGAAAGGGATTGACCCCTAGAAAATTGGTCACGATAGTGGGTATCAATTTCATATGAGCCCCACATTGACATGGTCGGTAAATATGCCCGATTTAGGGGTGTTTTGGGGAGTGGGGTGGTTCCCCAAACACTTAGCCCCCAAACACATAGCCTATCTATATACCCCATATTGGCATTGGCCTCGAAATAACATATCAAATTCATTTTCTAATCTCAAATACCTTTTATTTAAGCCCCCTATTGCAAATGTCAGCAAATATGTTCGGTTTGGGGTATTGGCCCCAAAAACTATTAATATCGAGCTCCACTGTCTTGAAGACCCAAATTGTCTTGCTGAGCAATTACGTCCTCTTTGGGGGTTTTTATGATGTTGGGACGACCCCTAGACAGTTGGTCCCGAATGTTGATATCCGATTCGTAGTCTACTCCCAACTCTACTACCTTCCATTTGAGACCCATATTTCCATTGTCGGCAAACATGACTGGTTTGGGGGATGGGGCGGCCACTCAGTAACTTGGTCTTCAAAATATATATCAGAGTCATGTCCTACTCTTAAAATACCTATTATTTGAGCTCCATATTGCAATGGTCAGCAAATACTTCCTATTTGGATGGTGTTATGGGGGTGTGGTCGCCCCATAGAAACTTTTTCGCGAAGATTGATATCAGATTCGTGCTTAACACCCATTTGACCTTTCATTTGAGCCCCATATTGATATGGTCGTAAAGTTGTCCCCTTTGGGGCATGTTTTTGATGAGGGGCGGCCCCCAAACACTTGGTCCCATATTTGGATATAAGATTCATATTTTACACTCAAATAGCTTTTATTTGAGCCTCATATTGCCATGGTCAGTAAATAAGTCATGTTTGGGGGGTGTTTTGGGGAGGGGTGGACCCCCAGAAACTTGGTCCCACATTTGGATATCAAATTCGTATTCTACTCGTAAATACCTTTCATTTGAATCCCATATTGCTATGGTGGGTATATAGGTCCGACAATTGGATATCAGACGTTTTTATACCCTCCACCATAAGATGGGGGGTATACTAATTTCGTCATTCTGTTTGTAACTAATCGAAATATTCGTCTGAGACCCCATAAAGTATATATATTCTTGATCGTCGCGACATTTTATGTCGATCTAGCCATGTCCGTCCGTCTGTCCGTCCGTCCGTCTGTCCGTCCGTCCGTCCGTCCGTCCGTCCGTCCGTCCGTCCGTCTGTCTGTCGAAAGCACGCTAACTTCCGAAGGAGTAAAGCTAGCCGCTTGAAATTTTGCAAAAATACTTCTTATTAGTGTAGGTCGGTTGGTATTGTAAATGGGCCATATCGGTCCATGTTTTGATATAGCTGCCATATAAACCGATCTTGGGTCTTGACTTCTTGAGCCTTTAGAGTGCGCAATTCTTATCCGATTGGAATGAAATTTTGCACGACGTGTTTTGCTATGATGTCCAACAACTGTGCCAAGTATAGTTCAAATCGGTCCATAACCTGATATAGCTGCCATATAAACCGATCTTGGGTCTTGACTTCTTGAGCCTTTAGCGTGCGCAATTCTTACCCGATCAGATTGAAATTTTGCACGACCTGTTTTGTTATGATATGCAACAACTGTGCCAAGTATGGTTCAAATCGGTCCATAACCTGATATAGCTGCCATATAAACCGATCTTGGGTCTTGACTTCTTGAGCCTCTAGAGTGCGCAATTCTTACCCGATCAGAATGGAATTTCGCACGGCGTGTTTTGTTATGATACCCAACAAGTGTGCCAAGTATGGTTTAAATCGATCCATAACCTGATATAGCTGCCATATAAACCGATCTTGGGTCTTGACTTCTTGAGCCTCTAGAGGGCACAGTTCTTATCCAATTTAAATGAATTTTTGCACAAAGTATTTGGTTATGATATCCAACAAATGTACCAAGTATGGTTGAAATCGGTCCATAACCTGATATAGCTGTCATATAAACAGATCTGGGGATTTGACTTCTTGAGCTTCTAGAGGGCGCAATTCCTATCCGATTTGGCTGAAATTTTGCATGACGTATTTTATTTTTACTTTCAACAACTGTGTCAAATAAGGTTCAAATCGGTTCATAACCTGATATAGCTGCCATATAAACCGATCTGGGATCTTGACTTCTTGACCCCTAGAGGTCGCAATTATTATCCGATATGCCTGAAATTTTGTACGACGGATTCTCTCATGACCATCAACAAACGTGTTTATTATTGTCTGAATCGGTCTATAGCCCAAAACAGATCCCATATAAATCGTTCTCTCTATTTTACTTCGTGTGCCCCAATGGGCGCAATTCTTATACGAATTGGCTGAAATTTTACACAGGTCTCCAACATATAATTTAATTGACCATATCTTAATATCGTTTTAATAGCAGAGCAACTCTTTTCTTATATCCTTTTTTGCCTAAGAAGAGATGCCGGAAAAAGGACTCGACAAATGCGATCCATGGTGGAGGGTATATAAGATTCGGCCCGGCCGAACTTAGCACGCTTTTACTTGTTTTATTTTAAATATCTTTCATTTAAGTCCCATATTGTCGTGATATATATATATATATATATATATATATATATATATATATATATATATATATATATATATATATATATATGTATATATATATATTGTAGGTTTTGGATACCAAGTTTTTGTTTTTAGGTTACTATACCTAGCTTCCTATAAAAGACCACAGGAGGCCACCGTATCGCAGAGAATAGCATGTCCGCCTATGACGCTGAACGCCTGGGTTCGTATCCTGGGTACCCCATCCCAAATTTGGTTACCAAGTTTTTGTTTTTAGGTTACAATAAAAGACCACAGGAGGCCACCGTATCACAGAGAATACCATGTGCGCCTATGACACTGAACGCCTGGGTTCGAATCCTGGCGAGACCATCAGAAAAATTGTAAGCGGTGATTTTCCCCTCCTAATGCCGGCAACATTTGTGAGGTACTATGCCATGTAAAACTTCTCCCCAAAGAGGTGTCGCACTGCGGTACGCCGTTCGGACTCGACTATAAAAAGGAGGCCCCTTATCATTGAGCTTAAACTTGAACAGGACTGCACTCATAGATATGTGAGAAGTTTGCCCCGGTTCCTTAGTGGAATGTTCATGGGAGAAATTTGCAATAAGAGACCACACAAAATTTCGCTTAAATCGCAGCACCCATCTCCGAGATCTGGCGTTTCTGAAAATTAGGGTAAGGGGGAGGGTCCGTTCCCCCTTCAGATATCGAAAAATATAGTACCCTATTTTCAACACGGGATCATTACGCACCATCTGTGAAAATTTCAAGAAAATCGGTTCAGCCGTTTTTGAGTCTATAAGGAACACACAAACAAACAAACTGACAAACAAACACAAATTGATTTTCATATATAAAAGAAGAAGATATGTGGTCTCATAACAATATTTGAGGTTGCACAAAAAAGAATTATAAGATTAATCAACCCCTTGCTTGGCAAGGACATTTACACGACACGCATAACAAAAAATTCCCACACTTCCTTGACATTCTCCAACTCATTTTTCATTAAAATACAATAAAAAAAATACAAAAAAATGAAGCCGTAAATTGTTGATTATAATGAGGTGTTCAACAACACTTTAAAAGGGGTCATTCAAAAAAAAAAAAAAAAAAAAATGAACTCCAACTGGTCATTGGTTTATTTACGAGATGTTCTTTAGACCAGGTTACATCATAACATTTAAATGGGCTTAATCAGTGCGTGTGAGTGTGTGCGTGTCAGTGGTAATAAAAACTTCTTCATGAATTTGAAAACCGTGTGCGGTGTGTGTGTGCTTGATTTCTCGATTTACCCCCTTGCCTTATGCTTTGCGAACATTACTCGTACCCACCAGTCCATATGTCTGTTCGTTTGTCTCTGTGTCTGTTTTAGCCACTGTTTCTGATGTTAGTTAATGATGAAGATTCGTTTTCAACTTTTTCAGGTTTATCACAAAGTGATGATGATGATGATGCTTGTTTTTGTTGTTGCCTGCTGCTGCCTTTGGTTTTTTTTTTCTTTGCGTCGTTCAAGGTCGACGCGTGCGCACCTCACTCTTGCATGCGTCTTCTTCTTCCCCATAAAATATATGAAA
The DNA here is from genome assembly GCF_963082655.1 of Stomoxys calcitrans. Classification (NCBI taxonomy): domain Eukaryota; kingdom Metazoa; phylum Arthropoda; class Insecta; order Diptera; family Muscidae; genus Stomoxys; species Stomoxys calcitrans. Next base: position 254,762,602 of record NC_081552.1, on the reverse strand, counting down.
AAAAAAAACAAGCATTAACCACAACAACAAGAACAGCCAGTCAATGCTGTTGTGTTTTTTTTTGCTCCTCCATCTTCTATACATCTCGTTTAAGCATCTTTTTTTCTGTCTTATTTTAGCCAAACTTTAATCGCCTGACGCTTGTAGAAGCTGCGCATTTTAGCCACTATTCAGTGGATTTTTAGCCACCACACTAGTTAGTGGTGATGGTGCTTCTTCATTGTCTTTTATTTATTGGCTGTGGCTATGGCTATGGATGGCTCTGCCGATCGAGCTAGCAGCTAGCGTATAGGTCGCTTGATTAGTTGCAAATGAAAAAGACCGGCTAAAAAATTAATTTTTAGTCTTCTCAGCGTGTTCCGTGAAATTATCACGTTGATGTTAACAATAAATCCAAAGCATGTGGTTTTTGTTGTTTTTTTCTTTTTTTGTGTGGTGCTCTGCCTTCGATTCCAATTCATTCCATCAATGTATGAATCGTTTTTTTTGCCAATTTTATTTCATCTTCATTATTTTTTTTTTTTCGTTTTATTTGCATTGTTAGCCACCCATGGGTGTATTGGTTAGTCAAATTTTAAATAATTTCTTCAAATGAAACCAGTCTTCACACTTTTGATTTCATTTGATATTCGAAAAAAAAATCTTTACCATTTTTTTCTTCAAATTTGTTTCCAGCTTGGTTTGTGCCAGTGATCATGGCTTAGAATTAGAACTGAAATCAGCAGGAGGACGAGCAAAAACAGGTATCCGTTATCTGTTTACCTACTGGCTTCTGTGAATGTGTTCGTTTCATCTGTTCTGGAAATATGATTTTCAATATCTTGGAGTGGTCATTTGACATTTTTATTTGATAGAGATTTGAGAATTTATTTGGCATTGTATATGCTTGACAATGTGTTGACGCAGAATGTTGTGTAATAAAAACCCGATGGTGAAAGAAATTGCTTTAAGAAAGAACTGCAAGTTACCGATTGACTTCTTTAAACTTCCTTAAGCAAGCATATATTGCAAATTCTTTGGAGTCATTTGAACATTTCACTTGAAAATATCATAGATAATGTTTTTTTTTCAAATGTTGATTTAAAACAACAAGTTTTTCAATTATTTAGTATTTAGCATAAGGAAAACAAGTAAAAGAGTGCTAAGTTCGACCAGGCCGAATCTTTGCAATCCATCACCGTTAGTTGAAAAGCATAATTTTACTCCACGTACCAAATTTCTGCGAAACCGGGCAAAAATTAAAGTTTCTCGGAACCGAACAAGAATAATCGAGGGATCGGTTTATATGGGAGCTATATCAGTTTATAGACCGATTTTAACCACACTTAGCACGGCTATTGGAAAAAAACCACATGCTAAATTTAAATTTCTGTGAAAAATTTCAAGTGGCTAGATTTATGTGTTCGGCCGCTATCGCAATTTCGACATGGCTAGATCGACCCAAAATGTCCAGATGATCAAGAATATACTTGTTCTTTATGGGGTCGGCGATCAATATTTCAAGGTATTATAAACGGAATCATTAGGTTAGTATATGCTCCATCTCATGGTGTTGGGTATAAAGAACGTTTCTCGTTAGTCAAAGTAACTGATTGTACGACACTCAATGAACGAAATAATTGGTGGACAATTTAACGAAGTAAGGAAGGGTATATTGCATTAAGTGGTGGGCTTATAACTTAATACGAACAAAGTACAAAAAATCAATTTCTTTATGTTTATTTGTCCATATAGACTCAACAGTGACGTAAACGATGTTCTTGAAATTGTTGCAGTAAACAATGATTCTATGATGAAACAACGCATAGTGGGAAAAAATCGAAAAAAAACAAGTAAAAAGGCGTAAAGTTCGGCCTGGCCGAACTTTGGATATCCACCACATCGGGTCTATATGTAAAACACCTTTCATCAAAATCCGGTGAAAATTGCATACCTTATGTCCCATAGCAGTTATATCGAAATATGATCCGATTTGGGCCAAATATTAAGTACAAACATAGGTACAAGTCATTGTTCAATTGTGTATAACAAAATATTGGTCTTTTTAGTAGCTATATCTAAAAATGAACCGATCTGATCCATAAACGACGCAGATGTCGAAAAGCCTAACATAAGTCACTGTGTCAAATTTCTGTTAAATCGGATTATAAATGCGCCTTTTATGGACCCAAAACCTTAAATCGAGTGATAGGTCTATATGGCAGCTATATTCAAATCTGGCAAAATTGAAGAAGGATATCGAAGGGCCTAACGCAACTCACTGTCCCAAATTTGGGCGAAATCCGACAATATATGCGTCTTTTATGGCCCCAAAACCTTAAATCGAGTGATAGGTCTATATGGCAGCTATATTCAATTCTGAACCGATCGAGGCCAAATTGAAGAAGGATTTTAAAGGGCCTAACACAACTCACTGTCCCAAATGTCAGCAAAATCGGATAAGAAATTAGACTTTTATGGCCTAAGACCCTAAATTGGCGGATAGGTCTATATGGGGTCTATATCATGATATAGTCTGATATAGCCCATCTTCGAACTTAACCTGCAAAATCGGGAGATGGGTTTATATGGGAGCTGTATCAAGCTATTGATCGATTCAGACTATATTAGACACGTAAGATCCCAGATCGGTTTATATGGCAGATATATAAGGTTATGTACCGATTTGGGCCATACTTAGCACCGTTATTGGAAGTCATAACAAAACACCTCATGAACAAAACAAAATTTCAGCCAAATCGGATAAGAATTGCGCGCTCTATTGGCTCCAGAATTCAAGTCCCAACATCAGTTTATATGGCAGGTATATCAAAATATGGACCGATTTGGCCCATTGACAATCCCAACTGACCTACACTAATAAAAAGTATGTTAGCTGTTTTTGCAAAAACTACTGCTGTCCCATGTCTGATGTCTGAAGCGTTGTTTGAAGCTTCGAATTGCTCCTTCGGTGGAAGGAATGTTACTGTAAATTTTTCAGATATAAGTGCTTTCGCTTACCTAGAAGCAAATGCATTTTGCACTCCTTATCGAAGCCTATTTTTATACCCTACACCACCACTGTGGTACAGGATATTATAAGTATGTGCATTTGTTTGCAACGCTAAGAAGGAGAAGATAAGTATACCGATCGACTCAGAATCACTTTGTGATTCGATTTAGCCATGTCCGTCTGTAAGTTCATATATTCTTGTAATCAAAGTGCAGGTCGTGTTTGTTACCCAACCATCACGAAATTTAGCATAAGATATTTCGCGTGACGTCTTAATATGTGTGCGAAATTTAATCTAAATCGGTTCAGATTTAGATATAGGTCCCATATATAACTTTCATCCGATTTGACCTTTGAGCTACAATTTTGGTCCGATATCTACAAAATTTTTCATGAGATGTTTTAATTGACATCCCAATATGTGTGCAAAATTTCATCAAAATCGAATCAAACTCCCGTATATATATTTTATGCGTTTCGACTTTTAAGGCTGTAGAAGCCACAATTTTCGTACCATCGTAAGAAAATCGTACGAGATTCTATTCGATATTTCAATAGGTATACAAAATTAAAGACTGACTAGATTTGGATAAAAGTGGTGGTGTAGGGTATTATATAGTCGGCACCGCCCGACTTTTGCCTTTCCTTACTGGTTTTATATTAGAAAAATATTTCCACCACCTTTAAAACAGAAGGGCAGTCTCCAAAGTTAAGTTATGTTTGTTGCCATGCCAAACACGAAACAAGCAGTTGTTGGATATTCAAAATTCTCTCCGTCATCCCAGTTAAGATCTAAATTTGTTGTTATAATTTAAGAATACATACCAAATGTTATTGAAATTTTCTACTTTATTTCAGCAGGGTTTCAATGGGGTGGCGGCCAAATTGATTCGTTGAATGACTCATTCAGTTTTTGTGTCAAAAAAATAGTAAATATTAAAATTTGAATGCAATACTGTTATATGACAACTTGATCTTGTTTGTGTTTGATTCAAATTCATTTAATAGACCGATTTATTGCACACAAATAACGGGCATAGGCAATTAATTAGCATAAGAAAGAATGTTTAATGACATATAGATTATTGTAGCAAAATAAAATAATTATTGCATCCAAATTCTATTTGATATATGATAATTTCTCCCATAGCAAATTTTACTATATAAGCTGCAATGTTGAATGCATCAGCCATCCACAAAGTTATCAACCAACAAAGGAACAACAATCACACCATGAAATTCCTCATTGTATTAGCTGCCCTCTGCGCCATTGCCTTGGCTGCACCTCGTCCTGATGCTGAAATCGTTAAGCAAGACAGTGATGTAGGACCCGAAAGTTTCGAATATGCCTATGAAACCTCTGATGGTACCAAACACAACGAAGGTGGCCAACTTAAGGATGCCGGTACTGAACATGAAGCCATTGTTGTTCACGGATCATACTCGTGGGTGGATGAGAAGACTGGTGAACACTTCACCGTTGAATATGTCGCTGATGAGAACGGTTTCCAACCCAAAGGTGCTCATATCCCAGTTGCCTAAGTTAACGAATCATAAATTAAAGTCTAATAAAATTGAACATAAACCAACATTAAGTGTTTGGAATATATCTGAGGAAGAGGTTAAGAACACAGTGATGGATTAGCCAGAACTTTAATAATAATTATAAGTGCAAGCACATTGAATTCGGCTGGGTTAAATCACATTTATGGTGACCCATAGATCGCGTTATAAAGGGTAGTGGGAGATCATAAAAACAAATCCTGTAAATGTACATTCATAGAAAAAAGTTGGCTGAAAATAGCAAACACTGTCTGCTGAATATTAATAGTTAATTTTACTGCTATTATAGCAGCAGTTTTGTTTTTACAGCAGTAGTTCTGCAATTTCAGAGCCGCAGACTGACTGCTGAATAATCTGTTGTTTGCTGAAAATGAACAATGAAGGGGACGTTAGAAGAAAAAGTAAAATACAAATGTAAATTTGTGTTTCAGTGGATGTTTATAATCACCACTGAATGTATTCAATCTTTTCATAATCCTATTTCTTTAAATTTAGAAAAAAAATGCCGTGCCAGTCAAGTGCATATTAGTAGAGAAATAACAAAAAATGCGAGCGAGCTCAGCCACATTTCGAAATGTATACCAATGGCAAACATAAAATCATGTATGACAATTAATTTTTCGGCAGATTTGCGTACTTTAAACAGCAGATTTTGTTTGTTGATTAAGCTGACTGAAATGTTTGCTAATACAGCAGCCATATGTTTGCTAAAACAGCAGTAATGTATGTTATCCCATTTTCAGCAGACAAAAACTGATGTTTTAGCAAACATTTTTGTTTTTTTGAATATCAATTTTGGTTATGTGTATGTATAAGAATAGCTTCCTGTTGGTTTTCAGGAAATCGAATCTACATAGAGAGCTATATCGCACCGTTTCTGGCCAAACTCATCATGGAAAATATGACTGCAATTTTAGGTTAAAAATTCTCTAGGAGGTTAAAAAGTCAAAGAGGGATATCAGTTTATATGGAGCCTACATCAGGTAAATGTTTGATTCAGACCAAGCTCGACATGAATGTTGGAGGTCGCCGGGGACACTTCGCCCTGAATGCGGATATCGAATTCGTGCCATTGTAGCCCATGACGCTGAACGCGGTCGAATCCTGGCGAGAACATCGGACAAAGCGGCGGTTATCCCCATTTAATGTTTGCGAGATTTGCGAGGCATGGTCATTCAAAAAATGTTCCCCAAAGAGGTGTCGCACTGCGTGACGCCGTTCGGACTCGGCTGTAAAAAGGTCCCTTATCATTGAGTTTAAACTTGAATCGTAAAGCACTCATTGATGAGTGAGAAGTTTTCCCCTGCTCGGTTCCTAGTGTTTTTGAAAATTAGAGTAATGAGAAGTGGTCTTTAGGGGAGGGATGGCACCTCAAAAATTTCGACTCAAATATGGATATCAAATTCGTGCTGTACTTCCAAATCCCTTTAATTTGAGCCCCATATTGCCATGGTCGGTAAACTTGAACCGTTTGTGGGGTGTTTTGTGGTTGGGGCGGCCACCGGCACTTTGCACTGAAACTAGATATCAAATTCGTTCTTTATTCCCAACGAAAAGTATAGTTTGGGGGGGGGGGTGCTTTAAGGCGTACCCCAAAAAACTTGGCTACAAAATTGGATATCAAATTCGTTTTCTACTATCAAATACCTTTCATTTGAGCCCCATATTGAAATGAACGTCCAATATGTCTGTTTGGGGGAGTTTTGGGGTTGGGGCGGCCCGATGGGTACTTAGACTCAAATTTTAATACCATATTCGTATTATAATCTCTAATACCTTTCATTTGATATCTATATTGTCCCGAACGGTCCACTTTTGATGTTGGGTTGTGGTTTTGGCATAAGGAGGAAGGTCCGTCTCCAGTCCGATATCGAAAAATTATATAGCCTATGTTTCCTTTCAGACAAACCTACACTATATGCGAAAATTTTGAGAAAATTGGTTCTGCCGTTTTTCAGTGCATACGGAACAAACAAACCGAGTCCCATATATCCGCGATTGGTTAATGTGCCCATTTTGGACGTTTTTGTGGGGGTGGAGTGATCCCCCATGACATGAATTTGTATGCCAGATTCGTTATTGACGCCCGCATACTTTTCATTTGATACCCATATTGTCCTTATCGGTCCACTTTTGATTTTGGTATAACGGTGGAGGATCTGCCCCCTTCCGTTATCCATAAATTATTATAAAGTCTATTCCTAGTTCCTGGCCATATTCGTAATCTACTCCCGCATACCTTTCATTTGAGTCCCATATTGTCATGGTCGTCAAATAAATCTATTTTAAGGGGTTTTGGGGCTGGGCCGTCCTCCCAGGTACTTGGACCCAAATTTTGTTATGAAATTTGTACTCTACTCTTCAATACCTTTCATTTGAATCTCGTATTGTCCCAATCGGTCCACTTATATTTTTGGGTAGTACTTTTGGGGTATGGGGCGAGGATCTGACCCCTCCTGATATCCAAAAATTATATAGCCTATGGCTCCTTCCAGACCAATCTACACAATCTGTGAAAATTTCAAGGTAATCGGTACAGCCATTTTTGGGTCTATACGGAACAAACAAACAAACACAAATGGAATTTTATATATAAGAATAGTTTTCGGCAAATCGGTTTGGGAAAAAAGATAGGACAGACACAATATTTAACATAAAAAATAATATTGAAAGGATATATATATTGTTTATACCCACCACCGATGTGTATATAAGGGGTATATACATTTTGTCATTCCGTTTGCAATACACTGAAACATCCATTTCCAACCCTAAAATAAATCACGCTATAGTCTTTAAGATAGAGATATTGAGCTGAAACTTTGAGCAGATTCTTTTATTGGTATAGCCCCCATATAGAGAGGTTCGCCGATTTAGGGTCTTAGGCCCATAAAAGCCACATTTATTATCCGATTTTGCTTAAATTTGGGACAGTGAGTTGTGTTAGGCCCTTCGACATCCTTCTTCAATTTGGCACAGATCGGTCCAGATTTGGATATAGCTGCCATATAAACCGATCCGCCGGTTTAGTGTCTTAGGCCCATAAAACACGCATTTACTGTCCGATTTTGCCAAAATTTGGAATAGTGAGATGTGTTGGACCCTTCGACATCCTTCTTCAATGTGGCTCAGATGGGTCCAGATTTGGATATAGCTGCCATATGGACCGATCTCTCGATTTAAGGTTTTGGGCCCATAAAAGACGCATTTATTGTCCGATGTCGCCGAAATTTGGGACAGCGAGTTATGTTAAGCCCCACGACATACTTTTGCAATATGGCAAAGTTCGGTCCAGATTTGAATATAGCTGCCATATAAACCAATCCGCCGGTTTAGGGTCTTAGGCCCATAAAAGGCGCATTTACTGTCCGATTTTGCCAAAATTTGGAATAGTGAGTTGTGTTGGGCCCTTCGACATCCTTCTTCAATTTGGCTCAGATGGATCCAGATTTGGATACAGCTGTCATATAGACCGATCTCTCGATTTAAGGTTTTGGGCCCATAATAAGCGCATTTATTGTCCGATTTTGCAAAGATTTGGGTCAGTGAGTTGTGCTAGGCCCTTCGACCTCCTTCCTCAATTTGGCCCACATCGGTAAAGATTTTGGATATAGCTGTCATATAGACCGATCCGCCGATTTAGGGCCTTAGGCCCACAAAAGCCACATTTTTATCCGATTTTCCTGAAATTTTGGGCAGTGAGTTGTGTTAGGCTCTTCAACATCCTTTTTCCAGATCGGTACAGATTTGCATATAGCTGCCATATAGACCGATCTCCCGATTTAAGGTTTTGGGACCATAAAAAGTCGCATTTATAATTCGATTTCGCCGATATTTGGGACGCTTCGACGCTTTCCTGCAACTTGACCCAAATCGGTCGAGATTTGGATATAGCTCCCATATAGACCGATATATCGATTTGAAGCCTTGGCCCCATAAAATGCGTATTTATAGTCCGATTTCACTGAAATTTGACACAGTGACTTATGTTAGGCTTTTCGATATCCGTAACGTATATGGTTCAGATCGGTTTATTTTTAGACATAGCAATATTTTGTTATGCACAATTAAACAATGACTTGTACTTAGTAGTAGTTGGTCCAAATTGGAACATATTTCGATATAACTGCTATGGGACATAGGGTATGCCATTTTCACTGGATTTTGATGAAATGTGGTTACATATATACCCGAGGTGGTAGGCATCTAAAGGCCGAACTTAACGCCTTTTTACTTGTTCTGAATTGTATGTGATTTTTTTGAAAAAATTTCCTATGGCTCTTAAAAAGTCTCCCTATATATGGTATATCTGTTTTGTTGATATTTTCAGTTACACTGCTGCACGCCTTTACACTGCATTCGACGACAAGCAGATATGACTCGACTATAAAATTGAAGGAGTTGCCGGTAAACTTGAACCGATTGGTGTTTTGGGGCTGAGGCGGGCACCGACACTTTGCACTGAAAATAGATTCAAATTCGTTCTTTATTCCCAACGGAAATGAAGTTCAGTTTAGGGGGTGCTTTAGGGCGTACCCCAAAAAACTTGGCTCCAAAATTTGATATCAAATTCGTTTTCTATTTTCAAATACTTTTCATTTGAGAGGAAAAGCGCCACCTAGACGTGAACGCAAATTTTAATGTCATATTCGTAATCTATTCCCAAATACATTTCATTTGAGTTCCATATAGCCATTGTCGGCTAATATGTCCATTTGAGGGTATTTGGGGATGGGCGACCTCCCTTTACTTGGACCTAATGTTTTATGCCATATTTATAATCTACTGCCTAATACTTTTCATTTGAGCCCGTATTGACATTAACTTCGAATATATCTGTTTAGAAGAGTTTTGGGGTTGGGGAGGCCCGGTATGCCATTTTCACTGGATTTTGATGAAATGTGGTTACATATATACCTGAGGTGGTAGGCATCTAAAGTTCGGCCCGGCCGAACTTAACGTCTTTTTACATGTTCTGAATTGTATGTGATTTTTTTGAAAAATTTCCTATGGCTCTTAAAAAGTCACCCTATATATGGAATATCTGTTTTGTTGATACTTTCAGTTACACTGCTGCACGCCTTTACACTGCATTCGACGACAAGCAGATATGACTCGACTATAAAATTGAAGGACTTGTCATTGTGCCTTTGAAATGAGAGAAGTTCCTTGAACGTCTTAAGCATAGATTATTTTTTATCCCTTGGCGTGTTGAGTTTTAATATAGACTATAAATTATTTAAATGTTGCCTCTATATACTGTGATTTCCGAACTTGATACATTTGTATTACAATTATGGACTAATATTAATTTGACTGTTCTGTCCATATACACATTGCGGAGCATCCGTGGTGGTGGGTAGAAAACTTATGACAAATATGTTGGTTTTACTAAACATACCTTCAATCTAGTTTAAATTTTAGCCAAACTATTAGGATTTCTAAATACTTGAAATAAAATCTTAATCATAGATATAGTCTTTGTTGTTATAACAACAACTCTGCATCTCTTTAATTATAAGCCGGGTGTCATTTGTTGTGGCTTAAATGCATGTTTTCTTCAACACTTTTGACAACGCCCTATTGCAAATTAATCTGATCATTTATGGCTACAATATATAACCAATAGTTTCAAACAATCAAAACATGTTCCAAAATTCTTCTTCAATATACACAACACCATACAAACAAACAGAAAAACAGAACATTCGCTGGTTATCCGGCATTTCCAGCGACACCAGAAATATTTCAATGTCAATTAATATTGCAAATATCAAAATTTGCATGCAGCGCATTTAAACGCAAGCTTAATTGCTTTTTTTTTGTATTCTGGTCTAAATTCACTAAAATATAAGGCATTAAAAACAAACAAAAACAATGGATACCATCGATATTTTAGCATAAGAAAGAATTTTTTTTATTTTATTTTTTAAAATATATTGCAATCAAATTAACAGTGCTCTCATTCTCATTTGATAAATGACAATTTCTCCCTAAGTCAATTTCACTATAAAAGCTAGAATGTCTTGGATCTCCGGCATCCACAAAGTTATCAACTATCAAAGGAACAACAAACTCAACATGAAATTCCTCATCGTATTAGCTGCCCTCTGCGCCGTTGCCTTGGCTGTACCTCGTCCTGATGCTGAAATCGTTAAGCAAGACAGTGATGTAGGACCCGAAAGTTTCGAATATGCCTATGAAACCTCTGATGGTACCAAACACAACGAAGGTGGCCAACTTAAGGATGCCGGTACTGATCATGAAGCCATTGTTGTTCACGGATCATACTCGTGGGTGGATGAGAAGACCGGTGAACACTTCACCGTCGAATATGTCGCTGATGAGAACGGTTTCCAACCCAAAGGTGCCCATATTCCAGTTGCCTAAATCCACACCAGAATAAAAAGTTAAATTAAATCGAATGTGAAATAAATCGAATGTGAAATAAAATTTTAAATAATTAAAAAAAAAACTGATTAGATGATTTACTGACAAGGTGAACCCATTAAATTTTTTCATATATTACGCGTAGTTTCTTCAACCAGAAGGAAGTGCCATTTTCTTAATAATAACATCTACTACAATCTCCAATATCCATGTATGGTCTGAATCGGGTCCACAGTTCTCGATTTTATTTCTTGACCTCCTCGAAGACAAGTGGCATACATGGTGGAGAGTATACGAGTATAAGATTCGGCACGGCCGATCTTATCACATTTTTACTTTTTGTTATACCCTGCACCGAAGAATGGGGGTACATTAATTTTGTCATTCCGTTTGCAATACATCGAAGATTCCATTTCCGACCCTACAAATTACATACATTCTTGATCGTCGCAAAAATCGTAAACGATGTAGACATGTCCGTCCGTCTGTCTATAGAGATATTGAGCTGAAACTTTGCACAGATAATTTTGTTGTCCATAGAAGGTGGGGGTATATCTATGGGCTATATAAGGCCTTAGACCCATTAAAGCCACATTTGTTAACCGATTTCGCTGAAATTCGGAACAGTAAGTTGCGTTGGGCCCCTCGACATTCGAGTTCAATAAGGTTCAGATTGGTATTTATTTGGAGATAGCTGTCATATATACCGATCTCCCGACCTAAGGTATTGGTTCTATAAAATTCGCATTTATTATCCGATTTCTCTGAATTTGATACAATAAACTGCTATAGGCCTTTCGACATTTGAATAGAGTATGGCAACGATCGGACTATATGTGGATGTAGCTGTCATATGTACCGATCTATCTAAAGCCCGTAAAAAGAGCATTTATTATACCATCCACCATAGGATGGGGGTATACTAATTTCGTCATTCTGTTTGTAACTCCTCCAAATATTCGTCTAAGACCCCATTAAGTATATATATTCTTGATCGTCATGTCATTTTAAGTCGAACTAGCCATGTCCGTCCGTCCATCCGTTCGTCCATCCGTCCGTCCATCCGTCCGTCCATCCGTCCGTCCATACGTCCGTCCATCCGTCCGTCCATCCGTCCGTCCATCCGTCCGTCCATCCATCCGTCCATCCGTCCATCCGTCCATCCGTCCATCCGTCCGTCCATCCGTCCGTTCATCCGTCCGTCCGTTCATCCGTCCGTCCGTCCGTTTGTTTGTCGAGAGCACGCTAACTTTCGAAGGAGTAAAGCTAGCTGCTTGAAATTTTGCACAAATACTTCCCATTAGTGTAGGTCGGTTGGGATTGTAAATGGGTCATATCGGTCCATGTTTTGATATAGCTGCCATATAAACCGATCTTGGGTCTTGACTTCTTGAGCCTCTATAGGGCGCAATTCTTATCCGATTGGAATGAAATTTTGTACGACGTGTTTCTATATGACTTCCAACAACTGTTCTAAGTTACGTTCAAATCGGTTCATAACCTGATATAGCTGCCATATAAATCGATCTGGGGACTTGACTTCTTGAGCTCCTGGAGGGCGCAATTCTTATCCGATTTGGCTGAAAATCCATGACGTATTTTATTGTGACATTTAATAACTGTGCCAAATAAGGTTCAAATCGGTTTATGACCTGATATAGCTGCCATATAAATCGATCTGGGATCTTGACTACTTGATCCTCTAGAGGTCGCAATTGTTATCCGATTTGCCTGGAATCTTGTACGGCGGATCCTCGCATGACCATACGTGTTTGTTAAGGTCTGAATAGGTCGATAGCCTGATACAGCTCCCATATAAATCGATTTCTCTATTTTACTTTTTGAGCCCCCAAAGGGCTCAATTCTTATTCGACTTGGTTGACATTTAACACAGGTCTCCAACATATAATTTAACTATGGTCCGAATCGGACCATATCTTGATATCGCTCTAACAGCAGAGAAAATATTTTCTTTTCTCCTTTTTTGCCTAAGAAGAGATGCTGGGAAAAGAACTCGACAAATGCGATCCATGGTGGAGTGTATATAAGATTCGGCCAGGCCGAACTTAGCACGCTTTTACTTGTTACTAATACTATATAGTTACCAATAACATATATAGTTACCAATAAAAATGTGAGCCCTTTTCTCTAAGTGTTTTTTTTTTTTTTTTTTTTTTTTTTGGGAGTATACCTCCTTTGCTTGTACGTATTTTACTGAAAATACAAGCATGTAATTTCTATATCTCAAGTTTTATTTTTAAGTCACTGGCATTTCGATAATTTGTCAAGCATTTCAAAAGATGCTGGTCCTTGACTGGGTAGCCATGGGAGTAATTCGATGGAACAACTCATTCCAAATTATTGCCTTTTATGGCTTCATAGTTGATCTTTCGAATGACAATTAATATTTATTGCCATCAAACAAAAGTGCGTAGGTAAGTGCCAATGCATTATTTCTCTGAAAAAAGTCACATCAAACATCGAATTGAAATGGACAATAAAACAGTGTTCCCCGTCAGAGTGTATGAACAAATCGGAATACAATAGAAGACTCCATTGGATTAGCCCAGAGACACGCATCAGAGTATAGTAGATGCACTTTAACATTTAATAAAAAGCTTTTTTGCTCTTGCCTGGGTGGAGTATTGCGGGTGTAGGAGGAAGAAATGCAGAAGATCTTGAAACTGTGTTGATGTTGCCATAGCCAAACCACATTGGCTATGCAGAAATCTCTTCTTTGCGAAAGGGGAAGAGGGCTGACCGGTAATGGAGATAATAAATAAATATGCAATCAAAGTTTAACTGGTTTTCGTGACACTCATAACCGACATTCCAAAAACCAGCATTGACGTTAGTAACACTGTTGCAGTATTGAGTACGTACGGCGTCCAATGTATGGACAATGGATTGCTTGGTAACAGAATATAGCTAAAAGAGTAGAAACATTTTATACAATACCAAAAACGAAACACAAAGTTTGTATTTATTTCAAACTCGTTTACTAAAAGTTGTTTCAAACAATCGCAAAAATATTAAAAACGAATCATACATATGCATATAGAGGCGCAAACACCAACCATTGCACTTGTATGACAACTAAAAATCGCAACATTGAATCAAAGATTAAGTCAATCATGATAGGAGGAGGATCATTTGTTGGATCTGTCTGAACATAATTTGTGCGTGCCATGTCGTTGAAAATTGTCCTCAATGGGTAGTTGTGGTTATTATCTAGTTAGGAACCCATCTGCGAATTGCAAATTTTGCCCATGAACATTTGACTAAGGAACAGGGACAAACTTCTCACATATCAATGAGTGCAGTCCGATTCAAGTTTAAGCTCAATGATAAGGGGTCTCCTTTTTGCGACACCTCTTCGGAGAGAACTTTTACCTCACAAATGTTGCCAGCATTAGGAGGGGAAAACCACCGCTGAAACTTTTTTCTGATGGTCTCGCCAGGATTCGAACTCAGGCGATCAGCGTCATAGGCGGGCATGCTAACCTCTGCGCTATGGTGGCCTCCACCAATCCAATCTAAGATGGTTTTAAATATTAGACAAATTGCAAATTTTGCCCATGAACATTCCACTAAGGAACAGAGGCAGTATGCCACAATTTCAAAAAATACTTCTAAACTTATTTATGGAGTCCACCGTGAGGCAGCTACAAAATAAGTTCCCTTATTATTGAGCTAAAACTTGAATCGGACCTGACCACACACATCTTGTAAGAGGAAAGTGTCCCCCTTTCCTTTATGGTATGTTCTTTTGATAATTTCCATTTGACATACTTATATGTGGGCTGATGTTGACCATATTGTTACTCCCAACCGCTACATTACACACTTGTTAAATAGTTTTACTGCCTGACTCACTAACTTTTTGTCACTGAAATCGAGCGGTTCTCGTTCTCTCTTATGTCAAACCAGCTGATTTCATTAACGAAAAACACGTGTTTGAGTGAGTCGAGTCACTCACTTGTGTCACACAAAGTTAGTGGGACAGGAAGTTCGAGTTCGAGAAAGCTTTGAACTTAAGCATTGAAAGTTAATGTTGTAAAGCTGAACAATATTCTGCTGAAATCCTCGAAAGATAATTAAGTCCACGGAATGTGAGGATTTAAACTGAAGAAGTTAAACCAGTTTTTATACCCTTCACCATTGGATGGGGTTATACTAATTTCTTCATTGTGATTGTAACTCCATGAAAGAAAATATATTTTTGATCGTCATGACATTTTAAGTCGATCTAGCCATGTCCGTCCGTCCGTTAGTCTGTCCATCCGTCTGTTCGTCTGGCTGTCCGTCCGTCTGTCCGTCCGTCCGTCGGTCTGTCTGTCGAAAGCACGCTAACTTTCGAACGAGTAAAGCTAGCCGCTTGAAATTTTTCACAAATACTTTCCATTAGTGTAGGTCGGTTGGTATTGTAAATGGGCCAAATTGGTCCATGTTTTGATATAGCTGCCATATAAACCGATCTTAGATCTTGGCTTCTTGAGCCTCTAGAGGGCGCAATTCTCGTCCGATTTGACTGAAATTTTGCACGTGGTGTTTTGGTATCACTTCCAACAATTGCGCTATGTATGGTTCAAATCGGTCAATGTTTTGATATAGCTGCCATATAAACCGATCTTGGGTCTTGACTTCTTGAGCCTCTAGAGGGCGCAATTCTAGTCCGATTTGACTGTAGTTTTGCATGTTGTGTTTTGGCATCACTTTCAATAACTGTGGTAAGTATAACTCAAATCGGTTCATAATCTGGTGTAGCTGTCATATAAACCGATCTTGGATCTTGACTTTTTGAACCAATAGAGCGCGCAATTCTCATCCGATTTGGCTGAAATATTGCATGTGGTGTTTTGTTATGACTTCCAATAACTGTAGTAAGTGTGGCGTAAATCGGTATAGAACCTCATACAGCTGCCATATAAACCGATCTGGGATCTTTACTTCTTGAGCCTCTAGAGAAGGCAATTCTCGTCCGATTTGGCTGAAATTTTATACAACGGCTTCTCTCATGACCTTAAATATACGTGTCTTATATGGTCTGAATCGATCATTAGCTTGATACAGCTCCCATATAAACCTATCTCTCGATTTTGCTTCTTGAGCCCCTAAAAGGCGCAATTCTTATCCGACTGAACTGAGATATTACCCAATGTCTTCTACAATGTTCAGCACTCATTTATGGTCTGAATCGGACTATAACTTGATATAGCTCCAATAGTATAACAGTTCTTATTCAAGATTCTTTGTTTGCCTAAAAAGAGATACTGCGCAAAGAACTCGACAAATGCGATCCATGGTGGAGGGTATATAAGATTCGGCCTGGTCGAACTTAGCACGCTCTTACTTATTAATGTTGATCTGTTCATAGAGAGTATAAGTTTCAAATAATAGTCACTCGGCATGTGTACACATAATGTTTTAAATAAGTAAAAATGTGCTAAGTTTAACCTGGTCGAATTTTGGGAGTTCACCACCGTGGATTCTGGAATCAACTCACCGATTCCACAAATCAACTTAGTTGAAGACATATGTATGTATATTTTACCTACCAAATTTCTGCCACATCAGGCACAAATTGAAGCTTCTAGGGGCGCCAGAAGATTAATCAGCATATCAATTTATATGGGAGCTACATCAGGTTATGAGCCAATTTGGACCATACGTTTGTTGGAAGTCATAACGAAACACTCCGTGTAAAATTTTCGGCCAAATCTGATAAAAATTGTAATTAAATTGGGAGATCAGTTATTATGGGGGCTATATCCAAATCTGAAACAATATGGCCCATTTGCAACCCTCAAAGATAATATGATAAAAATCTGTGCAAATTTCAAGCGCATGTCCTCATTATTTCGATCGCTACACTGTGGGAACACAGCCAGGGTTGTGAGGCAACAAATCATAGGAGCAAGTTAGACCTTTACAATTCCGCACAGATGTTTATAATGAACCTAGAACTAAATCTGCCAAATTTGGTTCATATTGGTTCAGATATAGATATAGCTCCCACATATATCATTCATCCGATATGGACTTTTAAAGCTGTAGTATCCACAATTTTGGTCCGATCTATACAAACTTTAGCAAGAGATGTTTTATTTGACGTCCCAAAATGTGTGCAAAATTTGATCAAAATCGTTTCAGATTTAGATTTAGCTCCGATATATATATTTCATCCGCTATGGAATTTTAAGGCTGTAGAAGCCGCCCGATCTTTACAAAATTCAACATGAGCTGTTCTATTTGACGTTCTAATATGTGTACAAAATTTAATCAAAATTGGTAATAGTTTTAGGAATAGCTCCCATATATGAAGCAGCATGAATCAACAGTTGGATATTATGTCCGTATTCCTATGACACTTTCGAAGCAATCATTCTCTTTTACCACTCACTTCCCTCCAACCAACCTATAACCAACATATGGACGACCTCTTTTCCTTACAACATCGCTATCTATTAGTTTAATGACGCTCTCAGTAGATAACAACACTCTTTGGATTTTTAGAAAACTACTTTTTTCCTGCGATTTTTAGCCACTTTTCTTCAAATTATTAAATCGCTTTTTTATACCCACCAACGAAGGATGCGGGTATATTCATTTTGTCATTCCGTTTGCAACACATCAAAATATCTATTTCCGAACTTATAAAGTATATATATTTTTGATCAGCGTAACATTCTAAGACGATCTAGCCATGTCCGTCCGTCTGTCTGTTGAAATCATGCTACAGCCTTTAAAAATAGAGATATTGAGCTGAAACTTTGCACAAATTTTTTTTTGTCCATAAGCATGTTAAGTTGTGTTAGACCCTTTGGCATCCTTCATGAAATTTGGACCGATCCTCCGATTTAGGGTCTTAGGCACAAAAAGGCCACATTTATTATGTGATTTTGCTGAAATTTGGGACAGTCAATTGTGTTAGGCCCTTCGACATCTTTCTTTAATTTGGCTCATATCGGTTCAGATTTGGATATAGCTGCCATATAGTCCGATCTCTCGATTTAAGGTTTTGGGCCCATAAAAGACGCATTTATTGTCCGATTTTGCCAAAATTTGGGACAGTGAGTTATGTTAGGACTTTGGACATCCTTCTGCAATTTGGCCCACATCGGTCCAGATTTGGATATAGCTGTCATATAGTCCGATCTCTCGATTTAAGGGTTTGGGCCCATAAAAGGCGCATTTACTGTCCGATGTCGCCGAAATTTAGGGCAGTGAATTGAGTTAAGCTCCTCGACATATTTCTGCAATGTGGCACAGACCGGTCCAGATTTCGATATAGTTGTCATTTAGACCGATCTCTCGATTTAAGATTTTGGGACCATAAAAGGCGCATTTATTGTACGATGTTGCCAAAATTTGGGCAGTGAGTTGTGTTAGGACCTTGGACATCCTTCTTCAATATGGCCCAGATCAGTCCAGATTTGGATATAGACCGATGTCTCGAATTATGGTCTTGGGCCCATGAAAGGCGCATTCACTGTTCGATTTTGCGAAAATTTGGAACAACAAATTGTGTTAGGCCCTTCGACATTCTTCTTCCATTTGGCCCAGATCGATCCAGATTTGGATATAGCTGCCATGTAGACCGATCTCTCGATTTAAGGTTTTGGGCCTATAAAAGGCGCATTTATTGCCCGATGTCGCCGAAATTTGGGAGAGTGAATTAAGTGTTTTATGGTGATTTCGATTCTGAAAAAAAAATGTTACACTAATGTTGCACTTATACGGGACAACATTTTGGGAATGCTGCCTTATCCCTCTCATAGTTTTACACTTTTTACATTTTCAATCGAACGTGTTAATATGCCCGTATATTGTAATTTCAACCAAATAATGCTGTAAAATGTAGCAATGCATCTAATATGCCGTTAGCTAAATAAAACGCGATTACTTTTTCCTTTTTTTATGTATTTCTTTTTAATATTTTGCCAAACATTCTACAAATTGTTTTCTTCTTCTTCTTTTCAACCAAAATTTGCTTGAACGGTGGCATGCACATGAGATGATAGCAGCTGATTTAAAGTGCGGCATTCTCCATCCTAGCCTAGCCACGGTGTAGAAAATGCAGCATTTTTTCACTTTCAGTGGGCAACACCATTACAAACGAACATTTACCCGGTGGTGGGGTTACACTTTTTTGGAGAATCGAACACAAAATTTCGATCTCAGTGCAACATGTCGAAAAAATGCTGCACTTTTTTTCACAATCGAAATCACCATTAGATTATTCTGCAACCAAAACATGCGTTTTACGCCGTCTGATATCGAATTTTTATGAAAGGCGCGGGATGGGCAATGATAATTTTTTTACTTTTTATACCCTCCACCATAAGATGGGGGGTATACTAATTTCGTCATTCTGTTTGTAACTACTCGAAATATTCGTCTGAGGCCCCATAAAGTATATATATTCTTGATCGTCGCGACATTTTATGTCGATCTAGCCATGTCCGTCCGTCCGTCCGTCTGTCTGTCGAAAGCACGCTAACTTCCGAAGGAGTAAAGCTAGCTGCTTGAAATTTTGCACAAATACTTCTTATTAGTGTAGGTCGGTTGTTATTGTAAATGGGCCATATCGGTCCATGTTTTGATATAGCTGCCATATAAACCGATCTTGGGTCTTGACTTCTTGAGCCTCTAGAGGGCGCAACACTTATCCGATTGGAATGAAATTTTGCACGACGTGTTTTGTTATGATATCCAACAACTGTGCCGAGTATTGTTAAAATCGGTCCATAACTTGATATAGCTGCTATATAAACTGATCTGGGATCTAGACTTCTTGAGACTCTAGAGGGCGCAATTCTTATCCGATTGGAATGAAATTTTGTATGAGATGTTTTGTTATGATTTCCAACAACTGTGCTAAGTACGGAGCAAATCGGTATATAACCTGATATAGCTGCCATATAAACCGATCTAGGATCTTGACTTCTTGAGCCTCTAGAGGGCGCAATTCTCATCCGATTTGGAAGAAATTTTGTTCAATGGCTTCTCTCATGAACTTCAACATACGTGTCTAATATGGTCTAAATCGATCAATAGCTTGATACAACTCTCATATAATGCGATCTCCCGATTTTGCTTTCTGAGCCCCAACAAGGCGCAATTCTTATCCGAATGAACTGAAATTTTACACAATGACTTCTACAATGTTCAGCATTCATTTATGGTCCGAATCGGACTATAACTTGATATAGCTCCAGTTCTTATTCAATATTCTATGTTTGTTTAAAAAGAGATACAGCGCATAGAACTCGACAAATGCGATCAATGGTGGAGGGTATGTAAGATTCGGCCCGGCCGAACTTAGCACGTTCTTACTTGTTTTTTTTAAATTTTTTTTTGTGGAAGCGCACATTAATATCTTTCAACACATATATATTTTTTCACGGATATACCCCGAAAGTTGTACTCCAAACTTCACATGTACAACAAAACAAACTACTCCAAAAAGATATCACATGGTATCCCAAAAATATATTTACCACATTGAAGATTTTTGTTACTTGGTAATACTATCTTCTTTCATATACCTATACAAGGACTTTCCATTTTAAAAAAATAATTGAAATATTTATATTTCTTGTTTGTTGCTTAAAATTCTTGCTCAGTATGTTGAATGTGAGAAAAAGATGCATAAGAAACTATGCCACCTTTGACAGCCCAGTTTACCTTTGTGAAGTGTTTCCAGATTGAGTTGCTTTTTATATTTTTTAGAGTGTTGATAATAGAATTCCGTTATTATTTTGTTCAAATTCTTGACTTCAAAAATTTGCTTTTTGCCTAGAAAACCTGTCATTGACCCCATAGTGAGCTATGGTGATTTCGACCGACGACGAACGGATGGTTAGTTCGACACAGAATAATATATATGGGATACCATATCAATATTTCGTAAAGATTGGATTTGTATACCCCCCATCCTATGGGGGTGAGTGCTAGTAATAGCAAGGACCCTATTAACCAAACGTCGATATATTGGCTACTTAGCTATACTTTTCATATGTGTTTTTGGAACTTACTATTTGTGCGAATATATGACTGTCATATTTTACAATCGTCATTGTATAGGTCAGGTTTTCGATTATTTCCAATTATTCTCCATATCTTTTGTACCGAAACGTATGACAAATAAGAAATTGCAAAACATTAGCTAGAATACCCTGCCTTCACCGTTATAATGAATTTCAATGGTCTGTCTAAAAAAAAAAAACATACTGAAACATGTATTTTGGAAATTCTGGTTTTCGGTTGGGGTGTTTTAATGCCAAATGTAAAGAAAACAAGAAAGACTTTCGTAAAAAAATTATTTGCAAATTTTTTTATTTCATTTTAATAATAAGTAATAAGTTTCTTTTGTTATGCTAAAAATGGTCACTTTTTAATGTGTCAATTGAATTACTCTTCTGTGTATTTGTTGCTATAGACAATTTCTCTATAAAACCCTGAAAGTAGAGGCATGCTTCCATCCATTAAGTTTTTAACTATCTAAGGAACAACAAGCACTATGAAGTTCATCATCCTTTTTGCTGCCCTCTTTGCCGTGGCTTTGGCTGCTCCCCGCCCCGATGTTGAAATCGTCAGATCCGACAGTGATGTTGGTCCTGAAAGCTTCAAATTCGACTGGGAAACCTCTGACGGTACCAGTCACAAAGCTAATGGCGATTTGAAGGATGCTGGTTCAGATCACGAAGCGATTGTTGTTCATGGGTCATACTCCTGGACTGATGAGAAGACCGGAGAACACTTCACAGTTGAATATGTCGCCGATGACAATGGTTTCCAACCCAAAGGTGCTCATATTCCAATTGCCTAAATAAATAATAAAGTATAGATTAAAAAAATATATATAATTGTGATGGTTTAAATAATTCTAGTGAATGATTCTAATGAATAGTATGGAATTATAATTTGATAAGGAAGTATATAGAAACCGACCGGACCGAACTTTGAAAGTCCACCACCATAGACTTTTGCGTATACCTTATCCAAATACGTCGGATGAAAACTAAGCATTTTAATGCATTGCTTATACATTTGTTGACCGATCCGATCTTCTCAATCAACTCCTTCAATATATCCGGATTTTGGTCGAAATTCTACATTTCAAATATAAGTAAATTTTGGTTTTGACGACTTTTCAGGCATGGGGGTAGGTTTAGGATATCAAAAGGCTTCGCCCGACTCTAGCCCGTCCTTACTTGTTATACCCTCCACCGTAGGATGGGAGTATACTAATTTCTTCATTCTGTTTGTAACACCTCGAAATATGCGTCTAAGACCCCATAAAGTATATATATATTGTTGGTCGTCATGACATTCTAAGTCGATCTAGCCATGTCCGTCCGTCCGTCTGTCTCTCGAAAGCACGCTATCTTTCGAAGGAGTAAAGCTAGGCGCTTGAAATTTTGCGCAAATACATTTTATTAGTGTAGGTCGGTTGGGATTGTAAATGGGCCAAATCGGTTCACGTTTTGATATAGCTGCCATATGAATCGACCTTGGGTCTTGACTGTGTTTAGCATGGTCTAATTCGGTTCATAACCTGATATAGCTGTCATATAAACCGAACTTGGATCATGAGTTCTGGAGCCGCTGGAGGTCGCAATTCTCATCCGATTTGGCTGAAATTTTGAACGAGGTGTTTTGTTATGATTTCCAACAAATCGGTAAGTAACATGTTATAGCAGTCATATAAACCGATCTGGAATATGGATTTCTTGAGTCTCTAGAGGGCACAATTCTCATCCTATTTGGCATAAATTTTGTACAACGGCTTCTCTCATGACCTTTAACATACGTGTCTTATGTGGTCTATATCGATCCATAGCTTGATACAGCTCCCATATAAGCGGACTCTGCCCCTTAATATGGAACTCAAATGAGAGGTATTTGCGAGTAGAATACGAATTTGGTATCCGCAAAACCTCCCCCTTCCGCAAAACCTCCCCAAAAAAGACTTATTTACTGATCAATGCAATATGGGTCTCAAATAAAAGGTATTTAGGTGTAGAATAGGAGTCTGATATCGAAATGTGGGACCAAATGTAAGGGAGGCCGCCCCCTTCAAAAACAACCCCCAAAGAGGACTAATTTACTACAATAGAAATATGGGGCTCAAATGAAAGGTCTTTAAGAGTAAAGCACGAATCTGATATCAATATGCGGGAAAAAGTGTATATGGGGCCACCCCACCTCCATAACCCCACCCATATAGGACGTATTCTGGCATACAAAATCAGATCGAAGTGTAGGGGTCAACTCACCTCCCAAAATTGCCCTAAAAGGGCATATGACCCACCATGACTATATGAGACTTTGTTTGTTCTGTAGAATCAAAAAGAAAAAAAAAGTATCCTGCAGTAGATTACAAATATGGAAAAAAAATTAGGTCCATCTAATGGAAGGTTGCCCCAGCCCAAATACCCCCAAAATGGGCATATCAGACGACCATGGCTATATAGGATTCAAATGAAAGATATTTGGGAGTAGATTAAAAACATGACATTAAGTCAAGGTGGCGCTTTTCCTCCTAAAAATACGTCGAATAGGTTAATTGACCCATTATGGCAACATGGGACTCGAATGAAGGGTATTTGAGAGAAAAAAACGAATTTGATATCCAATTTCGGGGGTACGCCCTAAATCACCCCTTAAACTGAACTTTATTTCCGACTATAGAAGTATGGAGCTCAAATTAACGATATTTGGGAGAAGGGAACGAATTTGGAATCTATTTTCAGGGCAAAGTGCCGGTGGCCGCACCAGCCCCAAAACACCCTCCAAACGGTTCATACTTACCGACCATGACAATATGGGGCTCATAGTAAAGTTATTTGGGAGAGGACACGAAATTGATATTCATATTTGAGCCGAAATGTCTCCCCTAAAAAACACTTCTCATTATCCTAATTTCAATGATACCAGATCTCGGAGATTGGTTATTGAAATTTTTTCCACTCCAACAGTCACTAAAAAATAAAATGTTTTTTATTGATGGGGATGGGTGCCGCGGGGACCGCCCAAACCTTGCAAATGGATATACAGACCAATCACGACAATATAATGCCATGTGTTTGGGGAGTCACCCCACCCCAAAATACCTCCCTATTATAAAAAAGCTATTTGGGTTGGAAATCTATTGATTTTCGGGAAATTTATATTCATTTTCGGGACAAAGACCCTGTGGTCCGACCAACCGTCAAACACAACTTATTTACCGATCATGCCACTATGGGACTCATATGAAATATTTCTCAAAGTAGAGCACGATTCTTATATTTACTTTAATGTCTAAGTGGCCACCCCCGTAATACCCCCTAAACCCGAAATATTTACCAATACGCTAATATGGGGCTCAAAGGGAAGGCATTTGGAAGTAGAGCAAAAATTTACCCAGAAACCGAGCAGTGGCAAACTTCTCACACATCAATGAGTGCTTTCCGATTCAAGTTGAGTTTATCAACGATAAGGGACCTTTTTTATATATAGCCGTGTCCGAACGGCGTGCCGCAGTGCGACACCTCTTTGGGGAGCATTTTTTACATGACCATGCATGGCATGGTACTTCGCAAATGTCACCAGCATTAAGAGGGGATAACCACCGCCTAAATTTTGTCCGAAGTTCCGCCAGGATTCGAACGCAGGCGTTCAGCGTCATAGGCAGACATAGGCTACATTAGCATGAATTCGATATCCACATTCAGGGCGAAGTGTCCCCACCCTAAAAAGATATTAGAGAGTTAAAGAAGGCGCAGCGGAGCGGGCCCTGTCCAGCTAGTATACCATAAAATATAAGACTATCTTTCTATCTGATAGTACGTGTGTAAACCATAACATTCACTTTCTTCCATTTAAAACAGTTCATTCAAATGAAAGAAGTAAACACAGCGAATAACATTTTGCAGCCCACTATGATAAATATTCATCAAACATAACAAAATCCTGAACAGTAGGTTCCAATTAAAAATATAATTTCTAGTAATTATATTTACTGTTAATTCATTCCAAATAGCATTTCTCTCCACCCATCTTTTGCTTAATTGTGCATAATAATAATCAATAAACTTATCAACCTGCAAGTCTTTAGTTCTCTAGCATTCCTGTTCAGAACTCTTTTTTAATTGAAACATTAGGCAAGTAGATCTACTTAACTCATTTGCATTTTTATAAAATTCGGGTTTAATTTCAGTTTATTGGTGCCTGAAATGAAAGTCTATTAAACAAATGCGGTTTGCTTTGAACCACAATTTGAGCTATATAAGCATCATTGTTTCAGTCATTCAGTATCCATAAGTTTTTGACTACTCTAGGAACAACAAGCATCATGAAATTCATCATCCTTTTCGCTGCCCTCTTCGCCGTGGCTTTGGCTGCTCCCCGCCCCGATGTTGAAATCGTCAAATCAGACAGCGATGTTGGTCCTGAAAAATTCAACTTTGACTGGGAAACCTCCGACGGTTCCACTCACAAGGCTAACGGCGATTTGAAGGATGCCGGTTCCGATCACGAAGCCATTGTTGTTCATGGATCATACTCCTGGACTGATGAGAAGACTGGAGAAAAATTCACCGTGACCTATGTCGCTGATGAAAATGGTTTCCAACCCACCGGTGCTCATTTGCCAGTTGCTTAAATGATTGTTAATTTTGTTGAATAAATTTGTATAGAAAATGTAAAGAAAATAGTTTTTTTACTTTCGTTGTGGTGGTTGAATCCTTCAGTTTAATAGTCATAGGTTGAAATTTTTGGTTTGAATAGTTCATATCCTGTGAATTATTTGACAATTTGCGTATCTAGTGGTTTAACTTAAATACGAACTCTTTTGAGTGGATGAAAGGCAACAAATAGGGGAAATCAGTTAATATATGGGCTATATCAGGTTTTAGATCGATTCTGGCGAAACTTGACAAATAATTTGGTGGTGGTAGCAAAAGCAAAATTTCAATTATATGGGAGCTATATCAGGTTATTTATCGATTCGGACCATACTTTACTCCTTCGAAAGTGAAAGAGACAAATGGACGGACGGACATGGCTAGATCGATTTAATATTTCAAGGAGATCGTTACAAACTGATTGACGATCTTAGTATACCCCCATCCTATAAAGCGATCTGCCTATTTTACTTCATGAGCCTCTAACAGGACCAATTCTTATTCGATTTGGCTGAAATTCAATAATAAGCGTAGCAATTCTTTTCTTTTATCCTTTGTTTGTCTAACAAGTAAAAAGGCGTTAAGTTCGGCCTGGCCGAACTTTGGATACCCACCACCTCGGGTATATATGTAAACCAGCTTTCGTCAAAATTCGGTGAAAATTCCATACCTTATGTTCCATAGCAGTTATATCAAAATATGTTCCGATTTGAACCAAATACTAATAAGTGCAAGTCATTTTTCAATTGTGTATAGCAAAATACTGGTCTTTTTAGTACACGGATGTCGAAAAGCCTAACATAAATCACTGTGTCAAATTTCAGTGAAATCGGATTATAAATGCGCCTTTTATGAGGCTAAGACTTTAAATCGAGATATCGGTCTACATGGCAGCTATATCCAAATCTGGACCGATTTTGGGCCAAATTGAAGAAGGACGTCGAAGAGCTTAACACAACTCATTGTCTCAAATTTCGGCTACATCGGAGAATAAATGCATCGTTTATGGGCCCAAAACCTAAAACCGAGAGATCGGTCTATATGGAAGATATATCCAAATCAGGACCGATATGTGCAGAAGTATGTCAATGAGCTGAACTTAACTCACTGTCTCAAATTTCGGCAAAATCGGATAATAAATGCGCCTTTTATAGACCCAAAACCTTTAATCGAGAGATCGGTCTATATGACAGCTACATGCAAATCTGAACCGATCAGAGCCAAATTGAAGAAAGATGTCGAAGGGCCTAACACAACTCACTGTCCCAAATTTCAGCAAAATCGGATAATAAATGTGGCTTTTATGGGCCTAAGACCTTAAATTGGAGGATCGGTCTATACGGCAGCTATATCCAAATCTGGACCGATCTGAGCCAAATTGAAGAAAGATGTCGAAGGGCCTTACACAACTCAGTGTCGCAAATTTCAGCAAAATCGGATAACAAATGTGGCTTTTATGGGCTTAAGGCCCTCAATCGGAGGATCGGTCTATATGGGGGCTATGTCAAGATATGATCCGATCTTCGAACTTAACCTGCTTATAGACAGAAAATGAATCTGTGCAAAGTTTCAGCTCAATATCTTTATTTTTGGATACTGTAGCGTGATTTCAACAGACAGACGGACGGACATGTCTAAATCGTCTTAGATTTTTACGCTGATCAAGAATATATATACTTTATACTGTCGGAAATGGATATTTCGATGTATTGCAAACGGAATGACAAAATGAATATGCCCCCATCCTTCGGTGGTGGGTATAAAAAGAGATGCCGGGAAAAACTCGATCAATGGTAGATGATGTATAAGATTCGGCCCGGCCGAACTTAGCACGCTTTTACTTGTTTATATTACACACACCAGGCGGTATTGTTGTGATACCATACAGGTTGCAATTTCAATACCGTATGCTATCAAAGTAATCAGGTTTGGTATCAATTTGTCTGTTAGTATAGAGAAATCTTCTTTGTAGTTTTGTTTTTGGAAGCATTGGCGAAAGCATTGTTTTGGAAAATAGGAAATTTTTATTGAAATTTTGTTCTTACAGAAGTTTCATAAAAATTTCATTCACACTAGTATTTGATTTTAGTAATATATCGGATTTAGAAAAAAAAAATTCAGTAGAAAATGGAGAAAGTTGGGAACCACAACTTTGAGACAGTCACTAACTTTATCTACCTCGGCGCCGCCGTAACCGAAACGAATGACACCAGTTTTGAGATTGAGCGTAGAGTGATATTGGCAAACAGATGCTACTTTGGACTAAGTAGGCAGTTTAGAAATAAGGCCACCTCTCGACAGACGAAGATTACACTATACAAGACACTGATACTACCCGTTCTGAAGCATGGGTACTTGTGAAAGCAGATGAGGCAGTGCTTGGAATATTTGAGAGAAAGATTCTTCGTTAAATATATGGACCAGTTTGCGTTAATGGAGAATATAGGCGACGTATGAACCACGAGCTGTATGAGGTGTATGACGACGATAGCATAGTTACACGCATCAAAATACAACGTCTGCGTTGGCTAGTTCATGTTGTCAGAATGGATGAAGAAGCTCCAGCAAAGAAGTCTTTTGAAGGCAAACACGGTGGTACACGCAAACCAGAAAGACCAAAAGCCCGATTGAAAAATCAACTTGTGGGAGACACCTCGAAACTTGGTGTCAGAGATTTTAGAATGAGCTCAGAAGATCGATGCGTTTGGAACGCTATTCTACGTTCGGCTACTTTAACAAATATTCTGTCATAGCCAATTAAAGTAAAGTAATGAAGGAATCTTTTTCTTTCGGCCGCTAAATCGGAGTATATCTCGGAAACAAAAATAAGGATATACACATTGAGTGTTGACTACTACTCAAGCTCAAGGTTTTCATTTTGAAATGATTCACATTTTCTGCAAATAGCAGGGTAGTTAAAACATTAAAAAGAACCTTTATTTCCCATTTTATAAAATATTGTTACTTTTATTTGTTTTTAATTATTATATTAAAACATTTCGTTTTTCCATTATCTATTTTGGTCTCTCTATCGTTTCATTATATCTTCACTTTAAGTTGATTTTACAATTTAATAAGTAAAAAAAAAAACAAAAAAAGTGTTTGGGTTTATCCACGATTTTATTCAGGCTCTATTTAAATACATAATAAAAAGATCACTTAAGCAACGGGCAAATGAGCACCTTTGGGTTGGAAACCATTCTCATCGGCGACATATTCAACAGTGAAGTGTTCTCCGGTCTTCTCATCAGTCCAGGAGTATGATCCATGAACAACAATGGCTTCGTGATCGGAACCGGCATCCTTCAAATCGCCATTAGCTTTGTGAGTGGAACCGTCGGAGGTTTCCCAGTCAAAGTTGAATTTTTCAGGACCTACATCGCTGTCTGATTTGACGATTTCAACATCGGGGCGGGGAGCAGCCAAAGCCACGGCGAAGAGGGCAGCAAAAAGGATGATGAATTTCATGGTGTTTATTGTCGTTCCTTGAATAGTTTAAAACTGTATGGATGCTGAATGGTTGCAATTTCGTTGCTTTTATAGTTCACCATTTTTTAATTCTATGCAAAAAAGCCTGCTTCATTTAAAACTAACTACTTTTCTAGAGCATCAAATTTAGGTTTCAATTAACAGGTTTAATCAGACAGTATCCATAATTAAAATAACATTAAACTGTACGAATTCTTAATGAGAAACATTTTTGTTTTTGCTTTTGTGGCGAAAATTGTCATCATTGCATGATGAGGCTAAACAAGAATACTGGAAATATTCTAAATAAACCTATTGCATTTTAAGGTGGAAGTAAAATGGAATAAGGAAATGCTATAAATACGTCACTGATAGATACCTCGATGTGTCATAAATTATTCGTCTCTACCCTATTTGCCGAAGACAATGTGTCAAAAGCACAAACTGGAAATTTGATGAATAAGTGAAGTATGTAGCACTTCGGTAACTGAGTCGGTAGTGAGTTTGGAATGAAAAGTTGTTGCCTGTATATCTTTAAAATTTGGTTTAAACTCTTAAAATTTTTATGGGCAATTAAGACTCAAGTGATAGTAATATCGCCAAACAAAATTTTACAAAAATTGTTATTTCTCAACATAATCTCAATACACATTTTCCAGCAATTTTCAATAGCTTCTATACCCTGTTCACCATTAACCGCAACTTCCAACTCTTCATTAGTGCCAAATATTTTTCCGCCGTGCCATTTTTATATGTTTGGGAACAAACAATTATCCGTGGGAGCTAATTCTGGCGAATATGGTGCTGGAATACTGAAGCAATTCGAACTTTAATTCATGTATCTTTGCCATCGCAATGGTGGACTTGTAAAGTGGTGCATTGTTTTCATGCAACAACACATTGAGAGTATGCAATGTACAATATCACTTTTTGAAATGCCTGGACCTCGGCTAACTCGCGAAATTTAAATCGACGGTCATCTAATCTGCTGATTTAAGGTCTTAGGCCCATTAAAGCCACATCTATAATCCGATTTTGCAGAAATTTGGGACAGTGAGTTGCGTTAGGCCCTTCGATATTATGGGCCCAAAACCTTAAATCGAGATAATGGTCTATATGGGTGCTATATCCAAATCCGGACCGATCTGTGCCAAATTGAAGAATGATGTCAAAGGCAGAAGTATATCGAGGGGTTTAACTTAACTCACTGTCTCAAATTTCGGGAACATCGGACAATAAATGCGCCTTTTATGGGCCCAAAACCTCAAATCGAGAGATCGGTCTATATGGCAGCTATATCCAAATCTGTACCGATCTAGGCCAAATTGAAGAATGATGTCAAAGGGCATAACACAACTTACTATCCCAAATTTTGGCAAAATCGGAAAATTAATGCGGCTTTTAAGTCGAAGGGCCGATCACAACTCACTGTCTCAAATTTCAGCAAAATCGTATAATTAATGTGGCTTTATAGCTATGTGGCAGCTATATCCACATCTGGACCGATCTGGGCCAAATTGTTGAAGGATGTCGAGTGGCCTAGCACAACTCACTGTCCCAAATTTCAGCAAAAGCGAATAATTAATGTGACATTTGTGGGTCTAAGACCCTAAATCGGCAGATCGGTCTATATGACTGCTATATCCAAATCCGGACCGATCTCGGCCGGACCGATCTCGGCTTATAGACAAAAAGTGAATCTGTGAAAAGTTTCAACTCAATATCTCTATTTTTAAAGACTCTAGCGTGATTTCAACAGACAGACTTACAGACGGACGGGCAGACGGACGGAGAGACGGACGGACATCGCTAGATCGTCTTAGGTTTTTACGCTGATCAAGAATATATATGCTTTATAGGGTCGGAAATGGCTATTTCGATGTGTTGCAAACGGAATGACAAAATGAATATACCGCCGTCTTCGGTGGTGGGTATAAAGGAATCTATTCTAAGTTTCAGCTCAATATCTCTGTTTTTTAGGACTGCAGCGTGATATCAACTGACAGACTTACAGACGGACGGACGTGGCTAGATCGTCTTAGATTTTTACGCTGATTAAGAATATATATACCTTACAGGGTCGGAAACTGATATTTCGATGTATTGCGAATGGAGTGACAAAATGAATATACCCCCATCCTTCAGTGGTGGGTATAAAAATCATCATTGCAAAATTTCAGCTCAATATCTTCATTTAAAAGACAGCAGTGACAGTTTCTAATGCATGGACGTACATGCCAAGATCGTCTTAGAATCGTACAAGGATAAAGTATATATGGACTTTATGGGGTCTAAACTGCATATTTCGATATGTTTAAAACAGAGTTATAAAATGAATACACCTCTGTCCTTTGGTGGTGGGCAATTAAGCGATGCTTTACTTAGTATAAGTTCTTGGAGTATAAAACGACAATACAATATTTAATCAAATCATATGCTTAGACTTTAATATGATTTATAACTTAAATACATTTAACTTTAAAGAAAAAGAAAAAATTTAACAACAAAATTTTTAGATTTTGTCTATCAAAGCACCGTAAGTTTATTGTAAATACAATAAGTTGAATTTTTAAGCTACAGGCAAATGTTCACCTTTAGGTTGAAAACCATTTTCATCGGCTACATACTCAACGTTGAAGTGTTGACCAGTCTTCTCATCCACCCAGGAGTATGATCCATGGACAACAATGGCTTCGTGTTCAGTACCAACATCCTTCAGTTTGCCATCCTCGTTGTGTTTGGTTCCATCGGAGGTTTCGACGGCAAATTGGTAGCTTTCGGGTCCTACATCACTGTCTTGCTTGACGATCTCAACTTCTGGACGTGGAGCAGCTAAGGCAGCAGCGCAGAAGGCAGCGAATAGAATAAGGAATTTCATGGTGCTTGTTGTTTGTTAGATTATAAAAAACTGAAGCCGATATGGATTTTCAGGCTTATATAGGGGAATTTCCGATTGATTGAGTTGAGCATTTAGCAAATTCAAATATAATGCATTACTAACTAATTCGGATAAAATGTGAAGCGATGCAATAAATTCTTTTGAAACTTCTGAAGGTGTTGATGTTTAGCACTATTTGTGCTAATTGAATAAACAAATAAACATAGCATAGGGGTAAATGGCACATTGATAAGATTTTGTTGACTATAAGAGTGTGATAACTTTAAAGGAATATTTTAAGTATATCAAAATCTTAATACAACTCAGAAAATATCACAATTACAGCAAATGTAATCTAAGCCATACCTACACAATCCTATCTTCGATAGCAACTGTGGTCACAGACCTTCACGTGGGCCATACATACATTTAACACTGCGAAGAAATGAGAAGTATTAGTAACGGACCTCCGAAAACCTAGGAAAGGCGTGCGCATGCAACATTGTGGAACAGCGAAACGGTCGGTAGAACGGCGAAAATCCTATGGGGTGATCCAGATCGTGAGAAGACGAGGCTATTACTGAAAAGAAGTAAGAAGGAAGTGAGTATAGCTATTGGTATCATAACGGGACACATAGGACTACGAGCTCACTTATGTAAAATCGATGCGGCAAGTGATAGCATGTGTAGGGCATGCGGGGAAGATGATGAGACGTTGGAGCATTTCCTTTGTCATTGCTTGGCTTTCGCGTTGAGTCACAAAGAAGGCATTAATATATCGTCTTAGATGTACGATTGATTCGAAGAACGAACATCAGTTGTTTCTCCGAATGGATAAACATACTATCTGGCACTTTGAAAAAGTTTGGAAGTTGTAAAGCTTCAAACCTTGTCGTAATGATATATGGCGGTGAAATGGCAAATCATTGCCCTATTCCTGGAAAATTCCTGCAAAATTCGTACTTAGGTCAGCGTAGCAGTAACCCGATTGCAGAACAACAAAGGTGGAGGGACCAATTGGTTGTCATCTAAAGATTTGAGACCAAAGCCATCCATATGATGCCAGGGTCATATGGCATCATACGGATGCCCGATGACCAAGGTTACAAGAGATTTAATAGCGTTTAATGCCAAACAAGAACTTAGACAGGTAGGCAGCTTATAGTAAGGTCTGTTTAAAATCCTGCCGGAGATGATTATACGGAATGAAGGTGTCAATAGGTGTCAATGATTAGGGACCAAGCCTTTGACAGACAATAAAAAGTCTATATAAGGCTCTGATGTTCTGAAGCGAAGAATGCTTCAACTAATACAACCCTATGTTCATTGGCAACACATAGAGTTATGTTTAATAAAATTTAAATAAACTTTAAAGTGAGAGCCATTGCCGTTGTCTAAGCGTTCGAAGCCATCAATACAACTTCCAAAAGAAGCACAAAATCATGTCTAGTACGGAAGAAGTGTAATTTGTCACAGAAAGAATGTCTGTCTTTACACAAAAAAAAAAACATGCATTGGGAAAAGTACAGCTAATAGACAGGGTTGTCGAGCGTGGTTAATGTGGTAATTGTATCATAAATGCGTTTTCGCTATTAATACGATTCAAATACAACATACCAACGCACGGCCATTGAAGCCATCACACCTAATAAGGTTGAAAAGTCATCTAATCATAGACGAAACGCTAGTGGTTGGTGTATGTTGCTATCTTTGGCTTTCCTTTTCCATTTGCATCTCCGATCATTGAGCTCGTCTCGAAATAAAAAATTCTAAGAATTTCAATTTGGCGGGTCGGTATATGTGGCAGCTCTATTCAAATCTGGAAAGATCTGAATCAAATTAAAAAAGGATGTCGAAGGGGCTAAACAACTCCCATTTCGCCGAAATCGGACAATAAATGCACCTTATACGGACCCAAAAACTTAAATCAAAAGATCGGTCTATATGGCAGCTATATCCAAATCTGGACCGATCTGAGCCAAAATGAAGCAATATGTCGAAGGGTTTAACCAAACTCACTGTCCCAAGGCCCAAGACCTTAAATCGAGAGATCGATCTATATGGCAGCTATAACCAAATCTGAACCGATATGAGCCAAACAAAAAAGGATGTCACTGTCCCAAATTTCGGCGAAATCGGACAGTAAATGCGCTTTTTATGGGCCCAAGACCGTAAATCGAGGGGTCGGTCTATATGGCAGCTATATCCAAATCTTGACTGGACAAAATTACAGGAGGATTTCGAAAGACCTAATACAACTCACTGTCCCAAATTTTGGAGAAATCGGAATCGGGCCCTTTTATGGGCCAAAGACCTTAAATTGAGATATTGGTCTATATGGAAGCTATATACAAATCTGGACCGATTTGGGCCAAATTGAAGAATGTTGCCTAAAAGCCTAAGCCTAACATACCAAAATGTGGCTTTTATAGGCCTAAGACCTTAAATTGGCAGATCGGTCTAAATGAGGGCTATATAAAGATATAGCCCGATATAGCCCATCTCCGAACTTATCCTGTCTATGGACAAAAAAGAATATGTGCGAACATCTTAATAACTTAATTTTTATAAAACTCCTCGAAATACCCGTCTAAGACCCCATATCATGATCGTCATGATATTTTAAGTCGAACTAGTCTTGTCCGTCCCTCTGTCCGTCCGCCCGTCCGTCTGTCTGTCGAAAGCACGCAAACTTTCGAAGGAGTAAAGCTAGCCGTTCGGACTCGGCTATAAAAAGGAGGCCCCTTATCATTGAGTTTAAACTTGAATCGGACTGCACTCATTGATATATGAGAAGTTTGCCCATGTTCCTTAGTAGAATGTTCATGGGCAAAATTTGCATTTGCAAAGCTAGTCGCTTCGACTTCTTGAGCTGCTAGATGGTGCAATTATTATCCGATTTAGCTAAAATTTTGCAAGAGATGTTTTGTTATGACACTCAACAACTGTGCTAAGAATAGTTCAAATCGGTTCATAACCTGATATAGCTGCCATATAAACCGATATGGGATCTTGACTTCTTGAGCCACTAGAGGACGCAATTATTATCCGATTTGGCTGAAATTTTGCATGAGATGTTTTGTTATGACTTCCAACAACTGTGTTAAGAATAGTTCAAATCGGTCCATAACCTGATAGCTGCCATATAAACCGACCTGTGTTCTTGACTCCTTGAGCCACTAGAGGACGCAATTATTATCCGATTTAGCTGAAATTTTTCATGAGATGTTTTGTTATGACACTCAAAAACTGTGCTAAGAATAGTTCCAATCGGTCCATAATCTGATACAGCTGCCATATAAACCGATATGGGATCTTGACTTCTTGAGCCACTAGAGGGCGCAATTATTATCCGATTTGGCTGAAATTTTGTACAACGGCTTATCCCATGACCTGTAACACACGTGTCGAATATGGCATGAATTGGTTTATAGCCTGATACAGCTCCCCTATAAACCGATCTTCCTATTTTACTTCTTCAGCCCCTTAAGAGCGCAATTCTTACCAGATTTGGATGAAATTTTACACAATGACTTCTGCTATGGTCTCCAATATTCAATATTTTTTTATCCTTTGTTTGCCTAAAAAGAGATACCGTGGAAAGAGCTCGACAAATGCGATCCATGGTGGAGGGTACATAAGATTCGGCCCGGACCAACTTAGCACACATTTACTTGTTAATGTGTGCTAGATCGCTTAGATTTTTACGACGATAAAGAATATATATATATACTATGAAGGGTCGGAAATGGATGTTTCGATGTGTTGCAAACGGAATGACAAAATGAATATACCCCCATCCTTCGGTTGTGGGTATAATAATAATTAGAAAATCATCTGAGAAGTAAAATAAGAATCAATCAGCGATCGAAATTTGAAGTGGATAGTAGTGTCCATTCGTAAATAGGAAACTAAGTTTAAAGAAAACATCTTTACTTTAAGGTCAGTTGTAATGTTTAGGTCAATTGTCCTAAAAATGTTCGGCATTATAAGACTATACTCAAAATACAGAACAAGCGTCAAGGCTTCGACGAATTAATTAATTCAATTTGGGTGAAAGAAATGAAACATGCACTTCAGAAATCAGGTTTTTTTTAAGACACAAAAATGTTGTTTGGTTGGGAATTTTGGGAATGCCAAATGTTAAGAAAGTTTTTAGCATTACCATAGATACACCGAGAACAAGCGTTTAATTGGTTTTGATTTTGGCATGAAATTTAATTTAGAATACGGGTGGCTTTTATCGCCACTCTTCGAAATGTTTTTTTTTTTTAATAGAATGTCAATTGAACTTGTTCTATTTGCACTTTCTATGGATCCCTTAATTTCTTTCTCCACGAAATTGCTCTATAAAAAGCAAATTAACTGTGGCATACAGCATCCATTAAGTTTTTGACTATCTACGGAACAACAATCATCATGAAATTGCTCATCGTTTTTGCCGCCCTCTGCGCCGTTGCCTTGGCTGCTCCTCGTCCTGATGCTGAAATCGTGAAGCAAGACAGTGATGTAGGACCCGAAAGCTTTGTGTATGCCGTTGAAACCTCTGATGGTACTAAGCATAACGAAGAGGGCAAGCTTAAGGATGCCGGTACCGAACATGAAGCCATTGTTGTTCATGGATCATACTCGTGGGTGGATGAGAAGACCGGAGAACACTTCACCGTCGACTATGTTGCTGATGAGAACGGTTTCCAACCCAAAGGTGCTCATATTCCCGTTGCCTAAATAAATATTGATATGCTTTGCGAATGAAAATTTTCTTATTTTATTTTTATTAATGGGAAAAAAAAAACAAAAATGTCTGCATGTTATAAGCAGAGGCTTACAAATGGTTTATATATCACGCAGCTAATAGTCGAAAGATGCAAAATAGATAAGGAAAGGTAAACATCGGGCGGTACCAACTATATAATACCCTACACATATCGTGCAAGTGAAAATTAGGAGCTTTTCTAATTCTGAACCGGTGGGGGTTTTCAGATGGGTTATAAAATAATCCATTTCGAATTTCTAGCAAATGAGTTTAAATTTGTAATAACTACGGCTCTACTTGTGCAAATAGGACGGTATTGGCACAATTTTGGATAGGTTAGGTTGCAGGAGGATGACGCCAAGATGTATGTCTTAGCATTCGCATAGGCCATCATGTGACCCCTTGTGAGTCCTCGTGAACTCTTCCTCTTCTCTCAACAGTAAGATCAGCTTAGAAGATAGGTTTCAAAACACCACCTTATGCCACTTTGACGCTTCGATGAAGGCTGGTATTTGCCAGGGTTAACGTTTTTGAGTTGAGTGCCGGAAAGAAATAAGAACCAATTATCCTATTTCTATTTTGGGATACTGCGGGCATTGGCATAAGAAATGGAAACTGTCATCTTTAGCGTTTTTATCGTGGCACTACGGGCAGATATCATCATTTCTAATGCATCGGCCTTTTCATCCCCTCGATATCCTTGTTCCCCGGTACCCAGCATAGGGTCAAAGTATGAGATGCCTGTAGACGTATATTTGTCCAATTGTCATGAAATTTTGCACATATCACTTTTTTGGCTCAAGGAAAAACTCTATTGATTTTAGTAGAAATCAGTTCAGATTTAAATTTAGCTTCACATATATGTATCTACAATTTTTAAACGATCTGCACAAAATTTGACACGGATTGTTTTGTTACTAATCTTAATATATATGAAAGATTTCATCAAAATCGGTTCAGATTTAGTAAAGTAAAGTATATATATTCTTGATCGTCATGTCATTTTAAGTCGATCTAGCCATGTCCGTCCGTCTGTCCGTCCGTCTGTCCGTCCGTCTGTCTGTCTGTCGAAAGCACGCTAACTTTCGAAGGAGTTAAGCTAGCCGCTTGAAATTTCGCACAAATATTTTCTATTAGCGTAGGTCAGTTGGGATTGTAAATAGGCCAAATCGGTCCATGTTTTGATATAGCTGCCGTATAAACCGATCTTGAGTCTAGAATTTTTGAGCCCCTAGAGGGCGCATTTCTCATCCGATTTGGCTGAAACTTTGCATTAGATGTTCTGTTATGACTTCCAACACCTGTGCTAAGTATGGCGCAAATCGGTACATAACCTGATATAGCTGCAATATAAACCGATCTGGGATCTTGACTTCTTGAGCCTCTAGAGGGCGCAGTTTTCGGAACGGATTCTCTCATAACCTTCAACATAGGTGTCTAATATGGTCTGAGTCGATCAATAACTTGATACTACTCCCATATAAACCGATTTCCCGATTTCGCTTCTTGAGCCCCTACAAGGCGCAATTCTTATCCGAATGAACTAAAATATTGCACAATAGCATATACTTATTCAATATTCTTTGTTTGCCTAAAAAAAGATACTGCGCATAGAACTCGACAAATGCGATCCATGGTGGAGTATATAAGATTCGGCCCAGCCGAACTTAGCACGCTCTTATTTGTTTCATACTACGACTAAATTTTCCCATGAACATTCAATGAAGGAACAGGGCATACTTTTCTCTAACAATGAGTGCAGTCCCATTCAAGTTTAAGGGGGCTCCTTTTTGATAGAAAGGCGTTAAGTTCGGTCGGGCCGATCTTTGGATACCCACCACCTCGGGTATGTATGTAAGCCACCTTTCATCAAAATCCGGTGAAAATTGCATACCTTATGTCCCATGGCAGTTATGTCGCAATATGTTCCGATTTTGACCAAATACTATTAAGTACAGTAGCTATATCTAAAAATAAACCGATGTGAACCATATACGACACGGATGTCGAAAAGCCTAACCTAAGTCATTGTGTCAAATTTCAGTGAAATCGGATTATAAATGAGCCTTTTATGGGACCAAGACTTTAAATCGAGATATCAGACTACATGGCAGCTATATCCAAATCTGGACAGATTTGGACCAAGTTGCAGGAAAATGTCGAAGAGCCTTACCCAAAGCACTGTCCCACAACGGACAATAAATGCGCCTTTTATAGGCCTAAAACTTTAAATCGAGAGATGGGTCTATATGGCAGCTATATCCAAATCTGGACCGATCTGTGCCATATTGCAGAATTATCTCAAGGGGCTTATACTAACTCACTTTCCCAAATTTCGGCGACATCGGACAATAACTGCGCTTTTTATGGGCACAAAACCTTAAATCGAGCGCTCGGTCTATATGGCAGCTATATCCAAATCTGGACCGATCTGTGCCATATTGCAGAAGTATTTCAAGGGACTTAACTTAACTCACTGTCCCAAATTTCGGCGAAATCGGACAATAAATGAGCCTTTTATGGGCCCAAGACCTTAAATCGAGAGACCGGTCTATATGGCACCTATATCCAAATCTGTGCCGATCGGTGCCATATTGAAGAATTATCTCAAGGGGCTTAACCTAACTCACTTTCCCAAATTTCGACATTGGACACTAACTGCGCCTTTTATGGCCCCAATACCTTAAATCGTGAGATCGGTCTATATGGCAGCTATATCCAAATCTGAACCGATCAGGGTCATATTGAAGGAACATGTCGGAGGGCCTAAGACAACTCGCTGTCCCAAATTTCAGCAAAATCGGATAATAAATATGGCTTTAATGGGCCTAAGACCCTAGATCGGAGGATCGTTCTATATGGCAGCTATATCCAAATCTGGACCGAAATTGAAGAAGGATGTCGAAGGGCCTAACACAACTCACTGTCCCAAGTTTTAGCAAAATCGGATTATAAATGTGGCTTTTATGGGCCTAAGACCCTAAATCGGCGGATCGGTCTATATGGGGGCTTTCATAAAAACACACGGCAAAATGGTTATGCATATCATTCATTACATTGTTAATGGCTGCATTATACATTAATAACAATAACAAATTCATTTAATATTTATAAACGAAAGACTTAAGACACGAACACATGTAAAAATATGTTATTACCGGCAACTAAGGTACTGGAGCTTAAATGGTGCACATCTTGCGGAAGACTTAAAATGTCATGTGAAGGTTGAAATCATTTCATATTTAATAGTGCAGCCGAACCAAGCTCACACCTCTATTCAATACATGGTATGTGGATTGAACAGCATTTCTTGTAAGTATCCAGAAAAGTAAGCAGCAATCCTAAGTCCTAAAAGTTCACCGCTTAAAAAAAAAATCTTGTCCAATTTTCTTAAAAAAAAAATAAAAGTCTTTCATAGCCAATTGGTTGTCGTAAATACCAACTAAAAGACTATAATTGAATAAATTGTATGGCGCCAACTTGTAGATGTGCATTGTTGCTTGGTATCCGGTTGCAATGTATTGTACAACCTAGAAATGAAAATATTTTTCACTTTTAAATTTATGGACATTTGATTGTGCTCTTCAAAGCGATATTTTGCGTACTGGAGGTTATTGAAACATGGAAAACACCACCTTAACGTCATTGCAAGGCATTCCAGTTTGCGAAAATGCCATCGAGACCTGCGAAATTGTGTACGCATGAAGTATGATCATAAACTGATGGGTATTTCTATAAAGTTCAAAGTTTGAGAATTTCAGCGGCAGAGAGTGTAGACTGCAAACTCAACGCTGCACAACCTCTCATATGACTGACCTAAGACTGACCACGGCAACTGGTATGAATGTATGGTGCTTTGGTGGCTTTTTGAATGGACTGCATCATCGATTTTAAATGTTAGTTGCATCACTGGCACATGTTGCCACTTGTCGCCAAGACGCCACATCGCTGACTCGGCAATATTCACCAAAGCTGGTAAAAATACACTCGCAAACATAAGAGGATTAGTTGCAGCTCAATGGGACAAAGCATATGAGCAATGGTGCGCATGCGCTGTTCGTGTGCTCTCTCAACGTGCGTGCAATGCATTGTCGATTTGCACTTAAGTGGGTATTTCTATTAGCATTTTAACTAAAGACGAAATGCTAAAGAAGTTGTCTGACATTATTACTGTGCCGGAGTTAACACCAGGGATTGTTGAAGGTGATGGTGGTGCGGGCATGATGTTAATGGTGTTGAATGGGGTGTTTTGTTTATTATTTACCAAATAGAATTACAAATTTGTGACTTTATGTTGATGTTGATGTCTCTTTGTCGCTGGGAGTTGCATCTGCCTCGGAGATCATTGAGCGCTGGTTAAATCATATAAAATGCAACTTGGCTGCAATTCTAAGCTTATTCTACAAGTTGAAACTAAACCTTCAAGTCATCTTAGCCACAATCACAAACAATAATCCACCATGAAATTGGTACGTTGCCACAAATCGGATAAATTCATAATAAGGATCTACTGGGATTTACACATCGCAATTCTAATCTCCAACTCTTTCCCTCTCCCCCCCCCCTTAATAGATGCTAGTCTTTGGAATTGTGTCCATGGTCTTGGCCTGTGCTTGGGCTGCCCCCCAAGGCAACAAAGATGTTGAAATTGTGGAACAGACCAATGAGAACATTGGCATTGATGGCTACAAGTTTAGGTACATCGACGATTTTGCTCTCCTCCAAATTCCTAACAAAGCTATAAAATTGGATGTTTTATCTATGATTCTTGCAGTTACACTCTTAGTGATGGCACCACACGCACTGAGGAAGGCACCGTCATAAATGCTGGCACCGAAAATGAATCGCTTTCGGTGAAGGGAACAATTTCATGGGTAGCTCCTGACGGTCAAACATACACCATAAACTTTGTGGCCGATGAAAATGGTTTCCAACCAGAAGGTGCCCACATACCAAAATAGATTTAACAAAGATCATCATCACCTCTACAAACGGCTACAACCATTGCCTCGTTTTCATCAGCGATTCATGTGTAAATATTTTTTTCGATTAGTTTGTTATCCTGTGAGTAGAAAATTATTCTATGGAGAATTAAATGCATTCAGTCAGTGTTAAGAGAAATTACCAAAGTGTTTTACTTTTAAGTTGGGAAAGTAATTCTCAATGAGATTTCATAAAAAAAATAACTTTGAATTTTCAAAAAAAAAAGTTTGTGTTTCAGATTAAATATCTATAAATTACATTGAAAATGTTAAATGAATAGCAGCAAAAAACATAGTTGGGCTACGATACGCCCCAAATTGTGAACGAAAATAGACTTCAAATTTGAACCGATTTGCCATTATAAACCAGTAAGGAAAGGCAAAAGTCGGGTATATAATACCCTACACCACGTGGTGTACATAGTACTTTTTATATGTAGAACTTATATCGAAATCTAAAAAATCGAAAATCTGGGAAGTCAAATAGAACATCCCACACCCTATATTGTAAAGATGTGACCAAAGTTGTCGTTCTTACTGCCTTAAAAGTTCTTATATATATATATATATACATATATATATATATATATATATATATATATATATATATATATATATATATATATATATATATATATATATATATATATATATATATATATATATATACATTGAAGCTACATCTAAATCAGGACCGATTTTAATGAAATTTTGAGCACGTATTGGAACGTCAAATAAAACGTCTCACGCAAAATCGGGCGAAAATTGTGGTTTCTACAGTATAAAATATTTTTCGGATGAAAGATATATCGGGGACCTATATCTTAATCTAAACCGAATTTTATGAAACTTTGCACACGTATTAAGGCGTCAAATAGAACACCTCGTACAACATCTTGTAAAGATCGGACTAAAATAGTTGCTTCTACAGCCTTAAAAGACCTTTTCGGATAAAAAATATATATGGGTACTATATCTTGCACCGATTTTTATGAAATTTTGCAGTCATATTGAAACTTTAAAAAAACATTTCGTGCAAAATTTTGTAAAGATCCTACAAAAATTGTAGCTGCTGTTGCCATAAAATTCCATATTGGATGAAAGTTATATATGGGAGCTATATCTAAATCTGGGCCGATTTTGAAGAAATGTTGCATACATATGAGAACATTGGATGAAACACCTCATGCCAAGAGGTCGGTCCAAAATTGTGGCTTCTACTGCCTTAAAAGGTTATATCGGATGAAAGTTATATATGGAAGCTATATCTAAATCTGAACCGATTTTTATGAAATTTTGCACACATATGAGGACGTTGAATAAAACAATCCATGCCTAATTTTGTAAACATCTGACTAATATGTTGGCTTTTACAGCCTTAAAAGGCCATATCGAATAAAAGATATATATGGGAGCTATATCAAAATCTGAACCGATTTTGATAAAATTTTGCACACATATGTAGACGTCAAATAGAGCACCTCATGCCAAATATTGTACAGATGAGACGAAAATTGTGGCTTCTACAGCCTTTAAAGTTCATATCGGATGAAAGATATATATGGGAGCTATATCTAAATCTGATCTGATTTTTTTCAATATCAATAGCGTTTGTTCTTGGGCCAAAAAATTTCATGACAATCGGACAATAAATGCGACTTGTAAATTGATCACAAATAAAAGCATGATAAGTTCAGCCTGGCCGAGACTTATATACCCTCCACCATGCATCGCATTTGTCGAGTTCTTTTCCCGGCATCTCTTCTTAGGCAAAACAGGATATAAGAAAAGATTTGCTCTGCAATTAGAGCGATATCAAGATATGGTCCGGTTTGGACCACAATTAAATTATATGTTGGAGACCTGTGTAAAATGTCAGCCAATTCGAATAAGAATTGCGCCCTTTGGGGGCTCAAGAAGTAAAATAGAGAAATCGATTTATATGGGAGCTGTATCGGGCTATTGACCGATTCAGACCATTCAGATAAACACGTATGCTCATAGTCATGAGAGGATCCGTCGTACAAAATTTCAGGAAAATCGGATAATAATTGGGACCTCTAGAGGCTCAAGAATTCAAGATCCCAGATCGGTTTATATGGCAGCTATAACGGGTTATGAACCGATTTAAACCTTATTTGACACAGTTGTTGAAAGTAAGAATAAAATACGTCATGCAAAATTTCAGCCAAATTGGATAGGAATTGCGCCCTCTAGAAGGTCAAGAAATCAAGTTCCTAGATCTGTTTATATGACAGCTATATCAGGTTATGAACCGATTTGAACCGTACTTAACACAGTTATTGGATATCATAACAAAAATTCATTCAAATCGGATAAAAATTGCGCCCTCTAGAGGCTTAATAAGTCAAGACCCAAGATCGGTTTATATGGCAGCTATGTCAGGTTATGAACCGATTTAAACCATACTTGGCACAGTTGTTGGATATCATAACAAAATCCTACGTGCGAAAGTTCATTCAAATAGGATACGATTTGCGCCCTCTAGAGGCTCAAGAACTCAAGACCCAAGATCGGTTTATATGGCAGCTATATCAGGTTATGAACCGATTTAAACCATATTTGGCACAGTTGTTGGATATCATAACAAAATCCTTCGTGCAAAAGTTCATTCAAATATGATACGATTTGCGCCCTCTAGAGGCTCAAGAACTCAAGACCCAAGATCGGTTTATATGGCAGCTATATCAGGTTATCAACCGATTTGAACCATACTTGGCACAGTTGTTAGATATCATAACAAAACACGTCGTGCCAAATTTCATTTCAATCGGATAAGAATTGCGCACTCTAGGGGCTCAAGAAGTCAAGACCCAAGATCGGTTTATATGACAGCTATATCGGGTTATCAACCGATTTGAACCATAATTGCCACAATTCTTGGATATCATAACAAAATACGTCGTGAAAAATTTCATTCCAATCGGATAAGAATTGCGCAGAAGCTCAAGAAGTCAAGACCCAAAATCGGTTTATATGGCAGCTATATCAAAACATGAACCGATATGGCCCATTTACAATACCAACCGACCTACACTAATAAGAAGTATTTGTGCAAAATTTCAAGCAGCTAGCTTTACTCTTTCAGAAGTTAGCGTGCTTTCAATAGACAGACGGACGGACGGAGAGACGGACGGACGGACAGACGGACAGACGGACAGACGGACGGACGGACGGACGGACGGACAGACGGACGGACAAAGCTAGATCGACATAAAATGTCGCGACGATCAACAATATGTATACATAAGATAGGTTGGGATTATAAATG
Source organism: Stomoxys calcitrans (assembly GCF_963082655.1). NCBI lineage: Eukaryota > Metazoa > Arthropoda > Insecta > Diptera > Muscidae > Stomoxys > Stomoxys calcitrans. The sequence goes on along the minus strand of NC_081552.1, from coordinate 254,717,606 downwards.
GACCATATCGGTCTACGTTTTGATATAGCTGCCATATACACCGATCTTGGATGTTGACTTCTTGATCTAGTAGAGGGCGAAATTCTTAACTGATTTTACTGAAATTTTGCATGATGTGTTTTGTTACGATTTTCAACAACTGCTAAGCATGGTTAAAGTCCGTCCATAACCTGCTACAGCAGTCATATAAGGCGATCTGGGGTTTTATCTTATTGATCCTTTAGAGGGTGCAAATCCTACCTGGTTTCGCTGAAATTTTGCATGACGTGTTTCGTTAAGACTTTCAACAACTGTGCAAAGTATGGTTTATCCATAACCTGTTAGCTGTAGCTGCCATATAAACCGATCTGGAATCTTGACTTCTTTAGCCTCTAGAGGGCGCAATTATTATCTGATTTGAGTGAAATTTTGTACAACGGCTTCTCCTATGACCTTCAACATACATGTCATATATGGTCTGAATTGGTCTATAACCTAATGCAGCTCCCCTATAAAACGATCTCCCTATTTTAGTTTTTGAGCCCCTAAATAACTTCTACTGTGGTCTCCAACATTCATTTCATTATGGCCCCAAATCAGACCATAACTTGATATAGCTCCAATAGCATAGCAATTCTTTTCATTTATCCTTTCCTTTCCTTTGTTTGCCTAAAAAGAGACACCGGGAAAAGAACTCGACAAATGAGATCCAAGGTGGAGGGTATATTAGATTCGGCCCGGCCGAACTAAGAGCGTTTTTACTTGTTTGTTTTCTATTTCTAATAGAAACAGATTACCCTATGGTCTGCAGCCGGACAATATCCGATTGTATAAAATTAAAAACCATAACGTTTTCTTTGAACACTGACTGAATGATTTTTATTGCCATAGTAATTGCTATTCACAGGATAACAATCTTAACAAAATATAAATAATTCTACAGGAGTCGATCACGTAACAGAGGCAGTGGTTGTAACCAGGAGTTTTGGCAATGATCTCTGAGCAATCTATTTGGGTAAATGAGCACCTTCAGGTTGGAAACCATTTTCATCAGCAACAAAGTTCACTGTATAGGATTGACCATCTGGAGCGACCCATGTAACCGATCCCTTAACCGAAAGTGATTCATTTTCCGTGCCAGCATTAATAACGGTGCCTTGCTCAGTGCGGGTGGTGCCATCGCTGAGAGTGTAACTGAAGCAACCCAAAAGAGTGGAAATATGTTATTTACTGGGTAATCAATGAGAGCGAGCTATCTACCTAAACTTGTAGCCATCGAAGCCAGTGTTTTCGTATGTTTGTTCAACAACTTCGACATCTTTGCCACCTTGAGGTGCTGCCCAAGCGCAGGCCAAGACCACTGACATAATTCCAAAGACTAGCATCTGAAAAAGGAAAGTTAGGAATCTCTTTGGTTTTTTTCTTATTCCTTGCTTTTGCGAATCTTACCAATTTCATGGTGAACGGTGTTTTGTGATCGATTTGAGATGACTTGAAAGTTTAGTTACAAGTTGTTGAATATGGTAAGAATTGCATTGAAGATGCATTTTATACCTTTTTTCCATTACAGAATGATCTCAATGAAAATGATGCGCCAAATGGCAGCAAGAATATTGTGGTCGTAAAGTCAATGATTTGTTTGACTGTTTGCATTTAATTAACATATCAACTTATCCAGAACTAGCAACAGCATCTGCACCAGCTGGTAAATGCCACACGTTCTGTAAAAGTATTTCATCAATATATAATTACTTAAATATTATTAGTCATTTGTACCTTACCCTTGCAATATGTATTAGTATGGCGCTTAACCATTTTTTTCATATCCAGGTTGGGAGGTATATTAATATAGTGATTGTCGTAAAATGTTAAGAAGGTCTTGCTATGACCGTTCGTTTTTTTTCAAATATAGCTGCCATTAGTCTTGCCCATATAGACTCAGATAGGTATTTTAATCAAGATTACTTTTCTGGGTCCTAGTCGAATATTGGTATGCCCTCCACCATAGGATAGGGGTATAGTAACATCGTTTGAGACCCCTCAAAGATACCACGCACAGTGGGAGAAAATCAAAAAAAAAACAAGTAAAAAGGCGTTAAGTTCGGCCGGGCCGAACTTTGGATACCCACCACCTCGGATATATATGTGAACCACCTTTCCTCAAAATCCGGTGCAAAATTCATACCTTATGCCCCATAGCAGCTATGTTCCGATTTGGACCAGATACTAATAAGTAAATGTTATTGTTCGATTGTATATAACAAAATATTGGTCTTTTTAGTAGTGCTATCTAAAAATAAACCGATCTGAACTATATACCACACGGATGTCAAAAAGCATAACATAAGTCAGTGTGTCAAATTTCAGTGCAATCGGATTAAAAATGCGCCTTTTATGGGGCCAAGACTTTAAATCGAGAGATCGGTTTATATGGCAACTATATGCAAATCTTGATCGATCTAGACCAAATTGCAGAAATATGTGGAAGGGCTTAACTTAACTCTTTGTCCCAAATTTCGGCAACATCGGACAATAAATGCGCTTTTTATGACCCCAAAACCTAAAACCGAGAGATCGGTCTATATGGCAGCTATATCCAAATCTGGACCGATATGAGCCATATTGACGGACGATGTCGAAGGGGCTTACACAACTCACTGTCCAAAATTTCAGCAAAATCGGATAATAAGTGTAGCTTTTATGGGCCTATGACCCTAAATCGGAGGATCGGTCTATATGGCAGCTATATCCAAATCTAGACCGATCTGGGCCAAATTGACGGAGGATGTCGAAGGGCCTAACACAACTCACTGTCCCGAATTTCAGCAAAATCCGATAATAAATGTGGCTTTTATGGGCCTAAGACCCTAAATCGGAGCATTGGTCTATATGGCAGCTATATCAAAACCTAAACCGATCTGAGCCATATTGACGGAGGATGTCGAAGAGCCTAAGGCAACTCACTGTCCCAAATTTCAGCAAAATCGGATAATAAATGTGGCTTTTATGGGCCTAAGACCCTAAATTGGAGGATCGGTCTATATGGCAGCTATATCCAAATCTGGACCGATCTGGGCCAAATTTACGGAGGAAGTCGAGGGGCCTAACACAACTCGCTGTCCCAAATTTTAGCAAAATCGGATAAAAAATGTGGCCTTTATTGGCCTAAGACCCTAAATCGGCGGATCGGTCTATATGGGGGCTATATCAAGATATAGTCCGATATAGCCCATCTTCGAACTTAACCTGCTTATGGACAAAAAAAGAATCTGTGCAAGATTTCAGCTCAATATCTCTATTTGTGAAGACTGTAGCGTGATTTCAACAGACAGACGGACAGACGGACGGACATGTCTAGATCGTCTTAGATTTTTACGCTGATCAAGAATATATATACTTTATAGGGTCGGAAATGGATATTTCGATGTGTTGCAAACGGAATGACAAAATGAATATACCCCCATCCTTCGGTGGTGGGTATAAAAACTGGTAAAATATATGCCGTGTGAGAACGGACTAAGATGTCTCTTGAAATTTAAAATGATTAGAGCTGTGGTGTTAACGAGATCATATAAAAAATTCAATGTTCTAGGTTGGCTGGGTGCCTTTCGGCAGGCCACATAAGTTGGTCACCAAGGTATTTCGAAAAATTTTGCAATTTTGACCGAGATCTGCCATATATTTTGCAATTTTCGAAGCCATTTGTGGATCGATTTTCATTTTTATGCTTGATTTGGATTTGTGACAAAATTTACAACGACTTTGCCGCGACAAGTGTCCACATCTGATAATTCAGTTAAAAGTTATACAGTTTGGTCACAAATGTGAAAAAAGTGTATTTTTGCATTTTTTGGTCAAAGAAGTATTTTCATTGATTACTCTTTATTGAAAATTATTGCTTTAATATCATCTTTTTCATCTGTTTGGACTTAAACGGCCCGTCATGCGAGTCAATTTTTGTTCATTGTCTTTCAAATCGAGCAACATCCAAAGGAGAGATTGATAATTGAGTCTTGAAGAAAATAAATTGCCAGTTCCTCAGACAAGGTAGAACACATGTCACCCCACTGGTGGACGCGTTTCGATAATTGGGTTTCATTATCTCATCGGCACCATCGTGAACTACGTCCGTCCGTCTGACCGGCCTACAGTTCACAGCCTTTTGTTCGTAGTACTTATAGTTGAGATCATAAGCACAAATCCTATGGGAAATCTCAACTACTACTACCAGACTGTTCGCTGTAAGCTTTTTCACTGAGAAATATCTATTCAAACAAACTCCACCTCCCCTCTATGGCTTTTGCATTCATTTTATTCCGTTGTCAACGTGGCAAGCTCCGCCTGCCGACGTCAAAAAAGCTTACAGCGAACAGTCTGGTAGTAGTAGTTGAGTTTCACATAGGATTTGTGCTGTGAACTGTAGACCGGTCAGACGGACGGACATAGTTCACGATGGTGCCGATGAGATAATGAAACCCAGTTATCGAAAGGCGTCCACCAGTGGGGTGACATGTGTTCTGCCTTGTCTGAGAAACTGGCAATTTCTTTTCTTTAAGACTCAATTATCAATCTCTCCTTTGGATGTTGCATTCGCTTGGTCATTAAGCTCGACTTGAAAGACAATGAACAAAAATTGCTTTAATATCTTAATTTTTATACCCACCACCGAAGAATGGGGGTATATTCATTTTGTCAGTCCGTTTGCAACACATCGAAATATCCATTTCCGACCCTATAAAGTAAATATATTCATGATCAGCGTAAAAATCTATGACGATTTAGCCATGTCCGTCCGTCTGTCTGTTGAAATCATGCTACAGTCTTCACAATTTGAGATATTGAGCTGAATCTTTGCACAGATTCTTTTTTTGTCCATAAGCAAGTTAAGCTCGAAGATGGGCCAAATCGGACTATATCTAGATATAGCCCCCATATAGACCGATCCACAGATTAAGGGTCATAGGCCCATAAAAGCCACATTTATCATCTAATTTTGCTGAAATTTGGAACAATGAGTTATGCTGGGCCCTTCAACATCCTTCCAAAATTTGGCCCAGATCGGTCCACATTTGGCTATAGCTGCCATATAGACCGATCTCTCGATTTAGGGTCTTAGGCCCATAAAAGCTACATTTATTATCCGATTTTGCTGATATTTGGTACAGTGAGTTGTGTTAGGCCCTTCGATATCCTTCGTTAATTGGGCCCGATAGGTCCAGATTTAGATATAGCTGCCATATATACCGATCCTCCGATGTAGGGTCTTATGCCCATAAAAGCCACATTTTTCATCCAATTTTGCTGAAATTTGGGACAATGAGTTACGCTAGGCCCTTCGACTTCCTTCTACAATTTGGCCCTGATCGGTTCAGATTTGAATATAGCTGCCATATAGACCGATCTCTCGATTTAGGGTCTAAGCACAGCGAGATGTGCTTGGCCCTTCGACATCCTTCTCCCCTCGATATCTTTCTACAATTTGGCCCTGATCGGTTCAGATTTGAATATAGCTGCCATATAGACCGATCTCTCGATTTAAGGTTTTGGCCCCATAAAAGCGACGTTTATCATCCAATTTTGCTGAAATTTGGGACAGTGGCTCTTCGACATTTTTTTGCAACTTGGTCCAAATCAGTATAGATTTGGATATATCTGCCATGTCGACCGATCTCTCGCTTTAAAGTCTTGGCCACATAAAAAGCACATTTATAATCCGATTTCACTGAAATTTGACACAGTGACTTATATTAGGCTTTTCGACATCCGTGTCGTATATGGTTCAGATCGGTTTAGTTTTAGATATAGATACTAAAAAGATCAAAATTTTGTTACACACAATTGAACAATGACTGGTACTTACTAGTCCAAATCGGAAAATATTTCGATATAGCTGCTATGGGACATAAGGTATGCAACTTTCACCGGATTTCGATGAAAGGTGATTTACATTAATACTCGAGGTGGTGGGTATCCATAGTTCGGCCGGGCCGAACTTAACGCCTTTTTACTTGTTTATTAACAAATTGCAAACATCCCTCGAGTTCAAAATTTCCAAAGCCCAGATCTCCCAATAGGGCACATGTTTTTTTTACTCCATATGTCCCCTAAGCCCATGCAAACAATTTTTTGCACATAACAATATTTGTACTTCAAAAAGAATTACTAAGATATCTTAATTCGCTTTTTTCTTATTTTTATTTTGAAAATCAGACCATGAATGACGATTTGGCATACAGAACAAATTGTCGAAATACGGAGTTGAACAAATTTAAGGGCCTGCCAGAAGGCACCCGATAAACCTAGGACCTTGAAATTGCACATACCTCGTCTCTAACCATTTCAAATTTCAAATAGATATCTCTACCTGTTTTCACACGGTATATATCTTATTAGTACTTTTTGATTTTCTCCCACTGTGCCATGTAAGACAGCACGAGGAAACCAAAAAGGTAAACTCTTGTCAAAATTGATATGGAGGGAGGCAAATAAAAATGATTATCAAATTTCTCTAATTAGAGAAGTAAATAATTTACTGGCAAACCCAAATATGGAATTGTTTATCAAAGCTATTAACGCTTCATATCCCCAACAGTCAACCATAAGAAATGGGCACATCAAAGAAAGTTGGTTCGGCAAGGGGTGCTATAAAAGCAGGGTCAAGACCATGAAGAAGCTGGGATTGTAAAGAAAAAATTTTAATATAAACAACCGAACTGAGTACATCGACCCGAAGGAATGTTATGAAAAGACCGATTACCAGAATTATATATATAGACCGATTACCAGAATTAAAGTCTTGAGCCAATAAATTGGTAATTTTTCGTCCGATTTCGATGAAATTTAGCACAGTGAGTGCTGATAGACCCCTACCCATATCTGTGAAGTGTGGTTCAAATCGGACAATATTTGGATATAGCTGCCCTATACACCGACCACCCGTTTTCCCGATAAGGGTATTGAGTCCATAAAAGAGTCATTTATTACTTATTTTTTTGGTAGACCCCTACCCATTCTTGTCAAATGTGGTCCAGATTGGATCATATTCGCATATAGCTGTCATATAGACCGATCTTCCGATATAGTGTAATGAACTTATAAAGGAGCATTTTTATACCCTCTACCATAGGATGGGGGGTATGCTAATGTTGTCATTCCGTTTTTAACATCTCAAAATAAAGTATTTATATTCGTCCGTCCGTCCGTCGGTCGAAAGCATGCTAACTTTCGGAGGAGTAAAGCTAGGCGCTTGAAATTTTGCACAAATATATTTTAATAATGTAGGTTAGTTGGGATTGTAAATGGGCCAAATCGGTCCATGTTTTGATATAGCTGCCATATAAACCGATCTGGGGTCTTGACTTCTTGAGAATTAAGAGGGCGAAATTCTTATCCGATTTGGCTGAAAATTTGCATGTGGTCTTTTGGTATTACTTCCAACAACTGTGCCCAGTATGGTTCAAATCGACCTATAACTAGATATAGCTGCCATATGAATCGAACAGGGATCTTGACTTCTTAAGCCTTTAGAGTCCGCAAATCTTATCCAATTTTGCTAAAATTTTGTACAACGGCTTCTCCCATGACCTTCAACATACATGACCAATATGGTCTTAATAGATCTATAGCCTGATACAGCTCCCATATGAACAAATCTCTTGATTATGCTTCTTGAGCCCCTGCATGGCGCATTTCTTATCCGAATGGACTGCAATATTATCCAATGACTACTACTGTGGTCTGCAACATTTAATTCACTTATGGTCCGAATCGGACTTTTACTTGATATATCTCCAATAGCATAACAATTCTTACCCTTTATTCCCTGTTTGCCTAAAAAGAGATACCGCGCAAAGAATTCGACAAATGCGATCCATGGTGGAGGGTATATAAAATTCGGCCCGGCCGAACATAGAAAGCTCTTACTTGTTCGATCTATTTCGATCAAATTTGACACAGCAAGTTCTGGTACCTAAACCTTTTTGTTGAATATTGTCCAGATTGAACCATATTTGGATATAGCTGCCATATAGACCGATCTCTCGATATCTCTCGCATCGGATTTGGATGAAATTTGAACCAGTGAGTTTTGATAGGTCCATCAAAAATTGGTTCAGAATAAGACATAGCTCCCACTTTGATAGGGTACACCTACCCTAAAGTCGGCACAGCTCGACTTTTGCCTTTCCTTACTGGTTTTTAAATACATTACAGCTCCAGTATAATCCGATCGCCCGAATTGACTTCTTGAGTGCCAGGAGGGCATATTTCTTAGATGATTTGGACTCGGCTACACAAAAATGCGATCTCTGATCATACAGCTAAACATTTTAATTGGTCAGCACTCATTGATATGAGGAAAGCATTTGCCCAGTCCCCAAAGGAATGTTCGTGGGTACACTTGCAATGACACATCCATATATATTTTTATGAATATTTTTATTCAACTTGAAACATTATAGTATTTACAGATTAACTGTTTTATGGCAACAAAACAAAACAAATATATAATATGGATATGGTAAATTCCGGGTATGTTTGTGATGAAGATAATTAAATCTATTTTGGTAGATGAGCACCTTCTGGTTGGAATCCATTTTCATCAGCCACAAAGTTTACGGTGTATGTTTGGCCATCAGGAGCCACCCATGTAATGGTACCTTTTACCGAAAGTGATTCATTTTCTGCACCAGGATTGACAACGGTACCTTGTTCGGTGCGACTTGTGCCATCAGTTAGGGAATAGCTAGAATAATAAAACAATGTATCAGAAGATTCATCGCTGAGTAGATTCATTTCTAAAGGCATACCTAAACTTATAACCATCGGATCCAGTGTTTTCATAGGATTGTTCAAGAACTTCAACATCCTTGCCTTGAGGGGCGGCCCAAGCACAAGCCAACAACACTGACATAATACCAAAGACTACCACCTGTTAGGGAGTAGAAACGAATTAATGATTACGATTTTGTCAGCATTCTGAATCCTTTCTTCATTTTACTTACAAATTTCATATTGAATTTATTTTGCGTTTCTTCCACCAACTGTTTATTCACAATCTGTAAAATGTGCTTAGAACCGTGAAAATGAAGCATTTTATATGATTTTGCATGCAAATGTTGGATATTCTTGAAGAAGTTGCAACATTGAGTACAACAAGTACAACAAGTACATCAAAAATAAAAGATTTTATTTTAGATATTTTATTATATTCATTGTTACTAATTACCATACCAACCCACCGAGAGCTGCCAGCAAAACATGTTTGAAATGTCATATACAATAATTTGCAAAACATTTTATCGAAATTAATTTACAGATAGAAAGAACTCGTATGTATGTCTATTATTAATTTTTATGATTTAGTTTACTCAAGAGGGGAAATAAATCATGTAACGGTATAAAACTTAACTTTCTTCGTTTCTTCACATCACCTTTTTTCCTTTATTTGTTGAGGATGGTCTACTCACCTTCCTCAAGACTGATATATTCCTTTAGGAAGGGAGCTTTAACGAAGTTGGGTTGTCACTTTGCAGTGACAACCAGTATTGTTAGTGTCGCAGTATTCGTCGAAGGATGGGGGTATATTCATTTTGTCATTCCGTTTGCAACACATCGAAATATCCATTTCCGACCCTATAAAGTATATATAATCTTGATCAGCGTAAAAATCGAAGGCAATCTAGACATGTCCATCCGTCTGTCAGCTCAAATCACGTTACAGTCTTTAACAAGTAAAAGCGTGTTAAGTTCGGCCGAGCCGAATCTTATATACCCTCCACCATGGATCGCATTTGTCGAATTCTTTTCCCGGCATCTCTTCTTAGCAAAACAGGATATAAGAAAAGACTATTAGAGCGATATCAAGATATGGTCCGGTTTGGACCTTTGGGGGCTCAAGAAGTAAAATAGAGAGATCGATTTATATGGGAGCTGTATCAGGCTATAGACCGATTTAGACCATAATAAACACGTATGTTGATGGTCATGAGAGGATCCAAAACAAACAAAATTTCAGGCAAATCGGATAATAATTGCGACCTCTACAGACTAAAGAAGTTAAGATCCCAGATCGGTTTATATGGCAGCTATATCAGGTTATGAACCGATTTGAACCTTATTTGACACAGTTGTTGAAAGTAAGAATAAAATACGTCATGTTAAATTTCAGCCAAATCGGATAGGAATTGCGGTTTATATGAGAGTTATATCAGGTTATTGACCGACTTGTACCTAATTAAGTACAGATGTTGGAAGTCATAGCGAAACACGTCGTGCAAAATTTCATTCCAAACGGATAAGAATTGCGCCCTCTAGAGCCTCAAGAAGTCAAGACCCAAGATCGGTTTATATGACAGCTATAACAGGTTATGGACCGATTTGAATCATACTTGATACAGTTGTTGGATATGGTTACACAACACGTCGTGCAAAATTTCATTCCCATCGGATAAGAATTGCACACTCTAGAGGCTCAAGAAGTCAAGACTCAAGATCGGTTTATATGGCAGCTACATCAAAACATGAACCGATTAAAACCATACTTAGCGCAGTTGTTGGAAGTGATACCAAAACACCACGTGCAAAATTTCACCAGGGGGACCAGAATTGCGACCCCCATAGACTCACGAAGTCAAGACCCAACATCGGTTTATATGGCAGCTATATCAAAACATGGACCGATATGGCCCATTTACTATACCAACCGACCTACACTAATAAAAAGTATTTATGCAAAATTTCAAGCGGCTATCGTTACTCCTTCGAAAGTTAGTGTGCTTTCGACAGACAGACAAACGGACGGACAGACAGACGGACGGACGGACATGGCTAGGTCGACATTAAATGTCACGACGATCAAGAATATATATACTTTATGGGGTCTCAGACGAATATTTCGAGTAGTTACAAATCCTACGGTGGAGGGCATAAAAATAGATATTGAGCTGACATTTTGCATAGATTCTTTTTATGTCCATTAGCTGGTTAAGTTCGGAGATGGACTATATAGGACTACATCTTGATATAGCCCCCATATAGACCGAGCGCATTTATTATCCGATATTGCCGAAATTTAGGACAGTGAGATCTGTTAGGACCTTCGACAACCTTCTTTAATTTGGCCCAGATCGATCTAGATTTGGATATAGCTGCCATATAGACCGATCTCTCGGTTGAAGGTTTAGGGCCAATAAAAGGCGTATGTATTGTCCGATGTCGCCGAAATTTGGGATAGTGAATTGTGTTAGGCCCTTTCACATTCTACTTCACTTTGGCCTAGATCGGTTTAGATTTGGATATAGCTGCCATATAGACCGATCTCTCGATTTAAGGTCTTGCGCCCATAAAAGGGTCATTTATTGTTCGATTTTGCCAAAATTTGTCCCAGTGAATTATGTTAGGCCCTTCGAAATCCTTCTTCAATTTGGCTTAGATCGGCCCCGATTTGGATATAGCTGACATATAGACCGATCTCTTGATTTAAGGTTTTGGGGCCATAAAAGGCGAATTTACTGTCCGATGACGCCGAAATTTGGGACAGTGAGTTAAATTAAGCCCCTCAACATACTTCTGCAATATGGTACAATCGGTCCAGATTTGAATGTAGCTGGCATATAGACCGATCTTTCGATTTAAGGTCTTGCGCCCGTAAAATGCCCATTTATTGTTCGATTTCGCCGAAATTCGGGACAGTGCATTGTATTAGGCTCTTCGACATTTTTCTGCAACTTGCCATATAGACCGATATCTCGATTTAAAGTCTTGGCCCCATAAAAGGCGCATTCATTATCCGATTTCACTGAAATTTGACACAGTGACTTCTGTTAGGCTTATCGATATCCGTGTCGTGGTGCAGATCGGTTTATTTTAGATATGTGTACTAAAAAGACCAATATTTTGTTATACACAATTGAACAATAACTTGTACTTGATATTTGGTCCTAATCGGAACATATTTTTTTTTTGATGGTCTCGCCAGGATTCGAACCCAGGCGTTCAGCGTCATAGGTGGACATGCTAAGCTCTGCGCTACGGTGGATACAAAACTAAAAATGTACGAATTTTACATATTGTGGGCAAAAACGATAAAACAAGTTGGGTGAAATATTTGACTAATCTGAACGTAGCCTAAGAATTATTTTTTTGTGGTTTTTGTAGATTTGTCTGTGTACAAGGGGTTGGTTAATTTAAAGGTAGGTAGTTCGATTAGATGGTATTCTTCCTTCTCTTGTTATTGTGTCTTCGCAGTAAACGAAAAAATTAAAGTGAGATTAACTGTAGACCAACACCCAAGTTTCAAATGTGTTTCTACCGCTACTCTAACGTTGGATATACATATACTATTTAAGGATTTACAACTATATTGTTGAGGATATGGTTGGTGGCTTTGTTCTTACTAAAATCGAATAACGTATAAAAAGCTTAATTGGTTTTCATTAACTTTATTCTTAGTCCGATTGTCTAATTCATTATTCACAAAACAAAGTTTTTTAAATCTATTTGGGCAGATGAGTACCTTCTGGTTTAAAACCTTCTTCGTCGGCAACAAAGTTAACTGTATATTTCTGACCGTCAGGAGCTACCCATGTAATGGAACCCTTAACAGAAAGTGATTCATTGTTGAGCGTTCCTTCCTCAGTACGACTAGTGCCATCGCTAAGAGAGTAACTATAAGAAGAAAAAAATAAATCAACATTAAATGGAATCCCAGGAGAAGAATCGCATTACAGATGTTTACCTGAACTTGTAGCCATCCGTACCAGTGTTCACATAGGATTGATCCAACACTTCGACGTCCTTGTTACCCTGAGGTGCAGCCCAAGTGGATACCAAAACCATGGACATAATAACAAAGGCTAGCATCTATTTGATAAGAAATGGAGGATGTTGATTTTTAATTTCTTTATGGCTTTCCTTTCCTTAATTCTTTAAGAACCTACCAATTTCATGATGAATTATAGCTTGGGGCTCTTTAGATGACTTGAGGGTTTATCTAAAGACTGCAGAATATGGTAACTATTGCACTGAAGTCGTTTATATACCGTTTCTTTCAATTCAAACATGAGGCACTAGTGACAACCAAAAAATGTGTAATTAAAAGTGCATAATAAACATTTCTTCATAATTAACATTCCAACCCATTAAGAAGGAATACCAACAGCGTTGTGAATATGTCACATAATTTGTAAAAGTATTTTACTGATGGGGAAAAGTTGTGGAATTTATCTAACAAGTGGACTTTGAATTGGAATTTTACTTTGTTTTCATACTGATAAATGAATTAAAATACCACAAGTTTGATGTGAATAAAAAGTTTTCTTTTGAAAAATATTTCGATGTGTTACAAACGGAATGGGTAGATTAGTATACCTCCCATCCTATAGTGGTGGGTATAAAAAAATTGTACAACGGTTTGTACTACTGTAATACGTTTATTTGAAAGGTCTTAGTACAACCAATATAAAAACTGCCCAAGATTCTACTTTCTGGGCCTGCGATTACAGCTATAAAATATTAGGCGGCTAAGTTTGTACGGGGCCGCACGTGCTGCCATGACGAACAGCGGAGAGGTCGACCTATTGAGGTGTCTACTCAAAAGAAAAACTCGCTTGAATTTCAACTAAAAACTTGATTGAAAATAAAATCGTTTACAATTAAAAAATTAATTGATTCAATCATTGTTTTGAATATTATATTTTTCCGAATGAATATTATATTTTTCCGAATTACAGTCCGCATTGAAATTTTTGCAATTTCCAATTAAAAAATTAATTGATTCAATTAATTTTTTAATTTAATCTGTAAGAATTTTCAATCACAATCGTAATTGAATTTTTTTTAATTTTCAATTAAAAATTAATTAAACCAATAATTTTTTTAATTGAATCGAAAAATGTTTTGGTTGTAGCTGTGAAACCCTTGCCGACGACGGACTCTATCGGATCGATCCAGTACGTACAACCAACTGCCATGGGATTGACTTCGTTTATCATATCTGCACTGTAGCCTTTACTTGATTTTACCTAAGCACCATATTAAAGGGTGATTTTTTTGAGGTTAGGATTTTCATGCATTAGTATTTGACAGATCACGTGGGATTTCAGACATGGTGTCGAAGAGAAAGATGCTCAGTATGCTTTGACATTTCATCATGAATAGACTTACTAACGAGCAACGCTTGCAAATCATTGAATTTTATTACCAAAATTAGTGTTCGGTTCGAAATGTGTTCATTCACCGTAACGTTGCGTCCAACAGCATCTTTGAAAAAATACGGTCCAATGATTCCACCAGCGTACAAACCACACCAAACAGTGCATTTTTCGGGATGCATGGGCAGTTCTTGAACGGCTTCTGGTTGCTCTTCACTCCAAATGCGGCAATTTTGCTTATTTACGTAGCCATTCAACCAGAAATGAGCCTCATCGCTGAACAAAATTTGTCAAAATTTGAACACATTTCGAACCGAACACTGATTTTGGTAATAAAATTCAATGATTTGCAAGCGTTGCTCGTTAGTAAGTCTATTCATGATGAAATGTCAAAGCATACTGAGCATCTTTCTCTTTGACACCATGTCTGAAATCCCACGTGATCTGTCAAATACTAATGCATGAAAATCCTAACCTCAAAAAAATCACCCTTTATATATCATCCCCTACAATATAACTGGATGAAGATTTCAAAGGCCCATACGTCCCACGTTTCGGTAAATTTATAGCAATCCCATAGCAGCCGGCCATACTAACCGGATTTCAATAAACTTGCAAAAATTCAACCTTTTTATACCCACCACCGAAGGATGCGGGTATATTCATTTTATCATTCCGCCCCCATATAGACCAATGCGACGATTTAGGGTCTTAGGTCCATAAAAGCCATATTTATTATCCGTTTTTTCCGAAATTTGGAACAATGAGTTGTGTAAGGCCCTTCGACATCCTTCGTCAATTTGGCCGAGATCGGTCCAGATTTGGATATAGCGGCCATATAGACCGATCTGCCGATTTAGCGTCTTAGGCCCATAAAAGCCACATTTATTTTCCGATTTTGCCGAAATGTGAGACAGTCAGTTGTGTTAGGCCCTTCGACATCCTTCAATAATTTGGCCTAGATCGGTCCAGATTTGGATATAGCTGCCATATAGACCGATCTTTCGATTTAAGGTTTTGGGCCCATAAAAGGCACATTTATTGTCCGATGTCGCTTAAATTTGAAACAGTGAGTTGTGTTAGGACTTTCGACGTAATTCTTCAGGCCCAGATCGGTCAAGAATCGGTTATAGCTGACATATGGAGCGATCTCTCGATTTAAGGTTTTGGGCACATAAAGGCACATTTATTGGCAGATTTCGCCGAAATTTGGGACACTGAGATTTGTTAGGCTCTTCTACATTTATCTGCAACTTGGTCCAAATCGGTCCAGATTTGGATATAGCTGCCATATAGACCGATATCTCGATTTAAAGTCTTAGTTCAATAAAAGGCGCATTTATAATCCGATTTCACTGAAATTTGACACAGTGGCATATGTTAGGCTTTTCGACATCCGTGTCGTATATGGTTCAGACCGGTTTATTTTTAAATTTAGCTACTAAAACGATCAACATTTTGTTTAACACAATTGAACAACAACTTTTATTTATTAGTATTTGATCCAAATCGGAACACATTTTGATATAGCTGCTGACGAAAGGTGGTTTACATATATACCCGAGGTGGTGGGTATCCAAAGTTCGCCACTTAACGCCTTTTTACTTGTTTTTAATTGGATCAAATAAAAAATTAATTGAAAATTTCGAAAATTTTCAATAATTTTTTAATTGAATTTGCATCTTTTTTAAATGAATTTTTTTTTAATAACTCCCACAAAAGCAGAGTGATATTAGCATTTTCATGACTGAAGCAATTTAAAAGAGGGTGCGGATATTAATCCCGTGCCACTATGGACAAACACCTAAGTCAGTAATTGGCTTGTTGTGCGCTCAATTAAAAATAATTGTAACAATTAATTTCGTGACTGAAACCGATTTAAATATTTATTTGTGTACGCTAGAAATGATTACAAAACATCCACAAAATAATATTGGATAACCGTCGCACAATGGGATAGAATCAAAAAAACCAAGTTAAAAATAAAACGTCTGGGAATGGATAGAGATAACTCTTTGAAATTTGAAATGGTTAGAGCTGAGGTGCAATCTAGGGATTTTTTAGCACTATCCAGCAAGAAAAGAATTTAGGAAATAAGCTCACAAATGAGGAATTGATAGTCCGAGCAATTTTTGGAAATGCCAAGGTGACAATTTTTAGGCTCCTACTAGGAGATGCCCGGACCACCTAGGGCCATGAAATTTTGCACATGATCTCGATTCCTTTGCTCTAACCATACCAAATTTCAAAGAGTTATCTTTATACGCTCTCAAATGTTTATTAGTTTTTTCGATTCTATCCCACTGTGCGTTGATTGAAAGTTCGTGATATAGCTTAGGGCACAGGTATTTTGAAAAGTGGTGTGCATCGTATATTGACGGAAAATGTGACGATAAGAAAGCTGTGCCCAAGTTAAGTCACATATCTTACGCATAGATTTCGCATCATAAATTTCACTGAAATTTCTTTCATTTTGTTGTTGGATTAACCAGCTTAGATCAATGTGTTTTGTGGTGTGTTTAATGTATTGGGAGTACAAGGATCGCGATTTCGGCCTTTGTCAGGGGGTTCATCAGCTTGTGATGCCACCAAAAGATTAAAAATGTCTCTTAAGACAAAATTTCGATCAAATTTTTTTCTTAAGGCAAAATTTCACTAAAATGTTTCTAAAGGTTTCGAAAGACAAAATTTCATTCAAATTTTTTCTGAAAAAAAAAAATTTAAAAAAAAATATTTTTCAAACAATGAAATTGTTTCTAATGGCATAATTTCATTGAAATTTTTCCTTAAGACAAAATTTCAGTGAATTTTTATCTAAGACAAAATTTAAATAACATTTTGATGAAATTCTTCCTAAAGACAAATTCTTTTAATATATATTTTGTTTTTGTGGAAACATTTCTTCCCGCAGTCGGAGTCGAGGTAATTTTATTGACTCCGACTCCAGGTAAAATTGCTCGATTCCGACTCTGACTCCGCAGCCTTGGATCTGTTAATATAGGAACTACAGCAAGATAAATGTATGTAAAGCAAAACAAATGAAAACTTATTAAGTTTGACCAGACGGGAAATTGAATACAGACCACCATGGATATAATGTTTTCAAAATTTCATCAAGATCGGATGATAAATACGCCTTTTATGGACCCAAGATATTTATTCGCCACATCGATCTATATGGCAGCTATGTCCAAATGTGGCCCGATTTAGACGATATTTCATCTATGTAAGGGTGCAAGATTTTAAATACGAGATCCATATATGCTCAAACATGATCCAATCTGAACCATATAAGGCATGAATGTTGAAAGGTATAAAACAAATCATTGTAATTAACAGGGAATAAGATTTCTACTTTTCCAAAAAATTTCATATATGAATGAAAACACTTTATTTTGGCTTTGAGTATTCATTTCTGCAGTTAAATATTTTATTATTCACAGAATAATTACAATTGCGAAAGACAGTAAGGGTAACCGGCATAGATATCGATGGCATTTTTTCAACTACTTGGGCAGATGAGCACCTTCAGGTTGGAAACCATTTTCATCAGCAACGAAATTCACAGTATATGTTTGGCCATCAGGAGCCACCCAGCTAACTGAACCTTTTACCGAAAGAGATTCATTGTCTGTACCGGCATTGACGACAGTTCCTTGTTCAGAGCGGCTGGTGCCATCAGTTAGGGAGTAACTAAAATAGTGTATTGTATATAAGTACTTATTGGGTTCTTCATGGGGTTTTCCATAGAATTAATGTAACCTACCTAAACTTATAACCATCTGAGCCAGTGTTCTCATAGGACTGTTCAACAACCTCGACATCCTTTCCCTGGGGAGCAGCAAAAGCACCAGCCAAAATGATAGCCAAAATTCCACAGGAAAGTAACTAAAACGAAAGGGAAAGTGGTAGAGATTCTTCCTGTTTTCTTTTATCCATTTTTAAATCCATTCTACCAATTTCATGTCGAAAGATTGTTTGATTATTTGCTTTGATGACTTGAAGATTTGATTTCACTCTGCAGAATATGGTTAGAACTTCAACGACGATGCATTTTTATACATCTTTTGGAATGCTTAGAAATCGCAAAGATGCTGTATTAATGGCCACTATTATTGCATGTAATTAAAGATGTGTAATAATCTATGGCAAATAATTAACATACCAAACCATCCAGAATCAGCATCTGCATAGATGAATGTCATACATTTAGTAAAATAATTTTTTAACCGTAAACTAAAGAAACAGCACTTACCATGATAAATATCTTGTAAAAAAATTTTAAATCAAGATTCAATAGCATTAATGGAAGGGTAATTTATTGCCGAATTTATACAGATTTGAGTTTCTTTATTTGCTAAAGATGTCATTTTTATATCTTCCACCAAAGGATAGGAGTTTTCTAAATTCGTCTTTCCATTTATAACAAATTGAAATTTTGCACCATGACCAACAAGGATATACAATTATTTTTGATGGTCATATCATTTAAAGTTCATCGATCGGATCGTCCGACCGTCTGTCTTTTGAAAACACAAGTTCCTAGTTCATGTTTCACATTTTGATTTGGTAATTTGACTACGTGAGCTCATTACATTTGCATTTTTATACTCTCCACCTCCAGAATGGGGTTGTACTAATTTCGAAATATTGGTAAAGGACCCCATAAAGCATAAATATTTTGGATCGTTATGACATTTGAAGCCGATTTAGCCTTGTTCGTCCTTCTGTCCGTCCGTCCGTCCGTCTGTTCGTCCGTCCGTCTGTCCGTCCGTCTGTCCGTCCGTCTGTCCGTCCGTCTGTCCGTCCGTCTGTCCGTCCGTCCGTCTGTCCGTCCGTCTGTCCGTCCGTCTGTCCGTCCGTCTGTCTGTCCGTCCGTCTGTCTGTCTGTCTGTCCGTCCGTCTGTCTGTCTGTCGAAAGCACGCTAATTTTCGAAGGAGTAGAATTAGACGCTTGAAGTTTTCCACAAATAATTCTTGTTAGTGTAGGTCCATGTTTTGATAAAGCTGCCATATAAGCTGATTTTGGGTCTTGACTTCTTGAGCTTCTAGAGAGTGCTCAATCTCATCCGATTTGGCTGAAATTTTTCTCGTGGTGCTTTGGAATGACTTCCAACAATAGTGCTTAGGATGGTTCAAATCGGTTCATAACCAGATATAGACGCCATATAAACCGATCTCCCGATTAGACTTCTTGAGCCTGTAGAGGTCGCAGTTTATATTCTATTTGGTTGAAATTGTGCACGTGTTGTCTTGGTATGACTTCCAACAACTGTACCAAATATGGTCTATATTAGTCCATAAGCCGATATAGCTGCCATATAAGCTGATCTCCCGATTTGATATCTAGAGGGAGCAATTCCTATCCAATTTGGTTGAAATTGAGCACGTGTTGTTTTGGTATGACTTCCAACAACTGTGCCAAGTATGGTCTAAGTTGGGTCTTAAGCTGATACAGCTGCCATATAAACCGATTTACTGATTTAACTTCTTGGCCTTTAGACGGCGCAATTCTTATCCCATATGGCTGAAATTTTGACTTCCAACGTTTGTGCTAAGTATGGTCGAAATCGGATTATAGCCTGATATAGCTGCCATATAAACCGATATCCCAATTTTTTGATCCTCTGGAGTGCACTATTATAACCCGATTTGCCTGAAATTTTGAAGATGGTATTTTTTTATAAATTCTAACAGCCAGTGCGGTCCATATCGGTCAAAAACTTGATATAGTTCA